>NC_142370.1:19666562-19769062 GCF_059441005.1 Hippichthys cyanospilos
GATTCATTTCTGTTGAACATAAACTGCCCCCCAGAGGTGACCGGCGGCTACTGGATCCACCAGTCAAACTCTCCAGGGACTACATTTGCATTTCGATCTTAAAAAGTTTCTTGAAAGTGGAGTTGTCCATTGTATTGTATTTTGTACAAGGTCTGTGATCTTACGTACTGTCTGTGCATGTTTTTATATATTTTGGATTTTTCTAGTCCTTCTGCATTCGCCTCTACGTAGATTGAGCAGGTCCACCCTCACATTTGCACTTTATTATTGCCACATGGGAAGATTCACTCCACATGCTGTGGTTAAAGCAATTTAAAAAAAATAATCTGATGAAGGTCTTGTCTACGCTTATCCAAACCAAATCCAACATAATTCTCTCTTCTTTGTGTGTGTTAAAAAAAAAAAATCTTTCCAAACAGCTTTGTTTGTTGAAGCATCTTGTCTCTACACACAAAGCATGAGTATCTTAGAAGTCATTTACAAGCATGCAGAGCCACCAGGCAGCAGTACAGAAGATTTGTTATTTAAAATTTGCTATTTAAAAAAATACAACTTGCAATAACAACTAGCGTCACGTTTGGCAAAAAAAGAAACAAAATAAGCGAAGCCTATGACACAGGTCAAAGCATAAAACATAGAGAGGAAAAAAAGAAGAAGTGAGTAAGACTGAACTGATCTGTAAACTGCTCTCCTTTCTGCAGAAAGTCAAATGTTTCAAAAGTCAAAAGTCAAATGAAAGTCAAATGAAAGTCAAATGGACTCTGGTTGTGTTCTGTCTCCTCTTGATAATTCTGACAACACCCTCTGTAAACAAAGGCAAGAGCTGCTTACTTGAGGCAGGTGTGTGAGTGGCATGACATAAAATCCAGTTTATGGCTGCTATATGCAAACGCAGGACCCGGAGAATTTGTCAGATTGCCACGTTGCCTAAAGTATTTAGACACTACATTTTTTAATGAAAACCTGTAAAAGGCAATCCTAGTAGATTCAATCGATCGAAATTCTTCCAAGCGTTTTTTTAAACAGACTCCTAATCTCTCCCCAACGTGGTGCTCGCCAGGAGTTGTTTATGGTATTTAGATCACGCTATTCCTTTTCAAAGGAATCATAAAGTTGTTTGTACCGGCGAACTTCCATAATTATCAGTTTGTCCTCCATGTTTTTTGCTTGTAAAGCAATTCCGGAAGATACGCGTTTGAAACATCTGGATTCTACGCCGAAATGGTTGCCGAAATAACGTCATTTTGACGCATGGAGTCGCGCGGAGGTCGCAAAGGAGTCAAGCTTAAACCAAGCCTAAGACTTGAAGACAGGCTAAAAGTAATAATGATGAAAGATGGATGAAGTAAAGTGAAAGACATCAGGAAAGAAATTGATGTAAGTATGAAAAGGAAATCTTATTGTAGATTTGGCCATTTCTTTTGTCCTTTCTTTTTTGTCAATGTGGGATGCTTTTGTTTTTAACTTTGGTCAGATTGTAGATTGCACAACATGTTGTTTATGTTTACGCCCGAGACACAGATTTGCTATAATGAAAAGTCCCCTGTTGTGAAAATGTTTTCGCTGTTGTAGAGGAGTTTGACTGTACAAGTAATAATTTTAATTATGATTAGTTTCTTTAGACATAGACTGGTGACTATTAACTAGAAATTGATACAGGACTCTTTTGGGGCCCTGTAATTGAAATTATTGTGATATGTGAATAATCAATCTTAGATGTAGACAACCCTGTAGAGGACCTATTTATGTGGAGTGTAGTTAAAGTCGTAAATATGTCAATATTTTACAAGGTTTTGGACTGAAAGCATGAAGAAAAATGGGGGCCACTAGGGGAAAACCAGTCCCCTTACTGGGGGGGAAAGCAGCTCCCTTAGTCAGCTGACCTTTGTGAGTGTCAGTCTCCCACTGTATCACTGTAGTCACTAAATCCCAACTATAAAACATTTGACTCCAATCTGCAGTCACCACAGAAAGGAATATCAGTCAGCAAACGATCTAAATGTGTGACTAATCCCCAATTAACACAATCCAAATGGGTGTCTGTGACTTGTTTCATTTTGCTGTATATTAATAACTAATGTTTCCCTTCTCATTGAGTAAATAGCACAAGTGATGAAGCCGCAACACTAAAGAGCTCCTTTGAATACTGAGCCCTCCGGTTTCCACAGCAACCAGGACTAAAAATAGATACTCACACCAATGGCCATCAATGATGAGTCTCCCATAATGGTTCAAGATTCTATTTATAGTTCTGCATTGTATACAATAGGCCAATCACTTCTTCCAACGCTTAAACCTGTGATATTTTTAGCCTTGGTGAATGTGTTTCCATACCGCACGCAAATAAACTATAATAATGGCCCTTTTACAATGTTATGCAATGCTTTTTTTCATCGTTTCATGCTAACTTTACCATTTGTTTCTGAGGTGATACCAGTGCAACAAATCAAATTCGACCTGTGCACTAAACATGCTTGTTTTGTTTTGTTTTTTTTCGCTCTTCGTGTTAGACTGTTTCGGTAACTGTAATCTGTGTTCATATTTGTTCTTTGCCAGGGTAATTTTCACACTGCAGTGAGTCGTATAAAAGATTTACCAAATGATAAACACTTAAGTAAAGTTGGCAAGATATTGGCAGATTCGGACACACACACTAGCATGGTTACGTAATATTTTACATGATTTATTGGGTTTAGTGAAAGCCATTCATGCTCAGTGTGAGCATCAGAATATGTCAGAATGCCCATCAAGATGTAGCACGGCTAACTAAGGACACAAAAAGGCGAGACTTACCAAAGCAGGAAAATGAAGATGCGCCCAGGATCTTAGTCTTTGTACACTTCCTGAACTCTGGATATACAGTAAAGAAAAATTAAATTGGAACTTCTGGTGCGAGTTTTTAATTGCTAAACCTCTCAGAGAAAAAGAACACGCCTCGAGCATTACTGCTCATTTATTTAGGCATGGTGACCTGGTAACGGTGATAAAATGCACAATTTCTAACACCCGTGATGTTACTCTTAACAGAGGTTTGTGTTTTCCTTCGGATGCAAATTCAATGAGTGAAATGCCTTTTAACTGGGATGATTCTAACTTGTGTAGGGTTTGTTCGTTCTCAATTCTTAAATTGCTTTTAAGGCGTCGACGAATTATAAAACTGATTAGTCTTGATTGTTGCTATCCTGTATTTGCTTTACGTTTGTGCATTATCAATTTATTAAAAGGGGATCGCAGATTATTTGTGTGCGTGTGTGTTCATTCATAGGATAAAGATTAAAAATTTTGATTCTTCATAAAGTTTGTATGCTCCCTCTCAACCCCCCGCGTGCGTGTGTGTGTGCGTGTGTGTGCGTGTGCGTGTGTGTGTGTGGGGGGGGGGGGGGGGGGGGGACTGCACTGACTTTGCATTAAGGTCTTGGCCAGAAATTGATCCATCGTCACAGCTTTTCATTCATATTTGTCAGGAAAGCGGTGCTTATTTCAGTATATCGCTGGCATTGTCCGGAATGCTGATATGATGTAAATCGCTTAATCGTTGAAATTTGACACGGATCGACTTCGGGCTTTCCTTCCTCAAGCTAAATAAAAAAAAGATACAGAATGGGAGAAATAAATGATTACTTGTATCAAGAACGGTATTATTAAGTCTTGGGAGCTGCCGCTGTTTTGATTAAAACGCCCACTCGAGTACTTGTGGAAAGGCGTCATCGCGGCCGCCAGCGAGGAAGGCGAGAGACGATGGTGGCCTGCGGAGACAACCTGCGCCGGCTTCTTTTTCTGTGCTCAAAATCCATCGGCGCTCGCTCAAACTCTTTTCATTGCGAGCTCGATACTTTTTTCTGCGCTCAAAATCGGTTTTGGCTCGCTCAATTATTTTTTTCTCCGCTCAAAATCTTTTTGTCCGCGCTCGCGTTTGTGGCACAAATATAACACCATACGCTGGGCTTCCCTGGGCTAACTTGAGCGAACGTGCCAGCGCACCCGGATCCATGCACATCTTTATCGCGAAGCTAGCTTTTTGTCGCGTTTGGAATGATGGAGGACGACTGTTTGTGTGAGTACGACTCGACGTGGGACGCCGAGAGTGATGGAGAGGAGCCAGCCGGAGACGGTCAACCGCGTCGGTCGAGGACGCTTGTATCGGTAAGTGCTGCTCCAAGCTCACAAGTTAAAGCTCGACTTGTCACGATGAGGCCGCGGCTTTGCATTCGGTGACTTGGCTCGACGTCGTTGTCACAGCGTTCGGCGCAACGTAAATATTAGCTACTGGCTGGCTAGCTAGGCTAGGCTAGCTGGCTATTGATGCTAGCTAGCTTGCTTGCTTGCTTGATTTATTTATTTGTTTATTTATTTACTCTTGTGTGGGTGAGGATGTACTTGATTCGGTTTGAGCTGCAAGTGGCGACACATGTTTGTAGTCTGCTACGTAACAACCCTAGGGAAAATGGTGCCTAACTGCCTTAACGTCGATATTGAAGTGAAAGACCTTGCAGATGGTTAGAAGCATGGAAAACTTGGTTAAAATGTCATTATCGTCGTATTATATTGGAGTACGTTCACGTTTGTTTTAAAATATTTATTTCTAATCGGTTGGTCAAACCTAAACACAGTATTGCAAATATCTCGTCTCGCACAATGTTGCTGTTACAGAGCAGCAATTGATAAAGTGACTGGCAGTAGTCATTATCAGTGATGTATATCACTTTACATGTTGGTTCGATGCTTGATGTGGGTTTATTGGTGGTTCGCAGCGGCATCACCCACCCAGAAACATGAGGGCGGCAAAGGACATGCAGAATTACAGAAGAGGATACCCTGTGAGTGCTGTGAACGGTAACGCTCCAACTGTCTGACTGTGTGGGAATCAAGTTATCTGTCCGTTCGCCAGAATCTTGCAGATGATGAATGCTCAGAGGACAAAATGAACAACTTGCAGTTCTACCTCAACAAATTCCCCTCTGCACCCGATGGTACGTATGAAACTGAAGTATAAAAAACACAATTCTGGCGAAAGGGTGCAGGTGACATGCCTTTTTCCTTCCGTAACACAGAGATCTACATTGAATCTTTCCTAAAAGAATGGAAGAATGACTACAAAAGGCTGGAGAGAGTCCACTCATACATTCAGTGGTATGATATATAGATTTTTTTTTTTGTTTTAATTAGTGTGCTCAAAAGAAAACCCCACATAATTTAATTTTGGTGTTGATTTTATGCAAATTCATTTAGTAGAAAACAATTGGTGAACACATTTGTTTTAGTGGACCACATAAAATAGGTGTGGTAGCCTCATGCACATGCCCTTGCACGTACTTATCAATATTGTTATTGTCTTTCTGCTTTCATCAGGCTGTTTCCCCTCCGTGAGCCCGGGGTCAACCTAATGGCTTCTGAACTTACCAAGAAGGAGATTGAGGTGTCTCACAGTTGGAGGGGGGGAAAAAAAAAAACCTCCACATCACTCACTTTTTGTTGTTCTTCCCAGGCCTTCAAAAGAAACGAGGATGCCAAAAGGAGACTGGTGGAGTCCTACGAACTCATGTTGGGCTTCTACGGCATCCGCCTGGTCAACAAAGAGATTGGTGAGGTGACACGAGCAGAGAACTGGAAAGAGCGCTTCGGGAACCTTGAGCGGTAATCCTACGAATACTGCCGTGTCAGTTTTTGTCCTGGTGTTGACTCACGGGGTGCCGATTAACCCTTTTGAACCGTCTCCTCTCCGATAGGAACTTGCACAACAATCTGCGCATAACACGCATCCTGAAGAGCTTGGGAGAGCTGGGCTTCGAGCACTATCAGGCCCCGCTCGTGCACTTCTTCCTCGAAGAGACCTTGGTCAAGAAGAACCTCAGCAGTGTTAAACGCAGCGTACTGGACTATTTTCTGTTTGCGGTTCTGGACAAACAAAAGCGCCAAGAGCTAGTGCGCTTCGCCTATCTTCACTTTGAGCCAAAGGATAAATTTGTGTGGTGTCCCAGAAAGATTCAGAAACAATTCAGGAAGGCGGAGAAACGGTCTGATGCTATTGGAAATGGAGAAGGCAAGGACGACGTTTACTCAAGGGCGAAAATCAAAGGGGTGGAAAAGAGGAGTCACCTCAAAGAGGAGGAGCTGGATAATGCGGGCAAGGTGCAAAAACCAACTGAAACCAGTAGAGACAAAATCAAAGAGCCCGAGACACCCGCTCGCCCAAAAGCGGAACCGATGACCGTTGGAAATGGGAATTCGGAGTCCAACAACGACAGCTTAGGGAATAGCACCGACTCCGTCGAAGAAACCGATGACATGGATCAGTCGCCCACTCCTGATACGGTGAGCGTCGAAACGGAGCCCGGTGCGGACCTCAGGCTCAAATCTACAAACAGCTCGCAGGACGCCATTCAGGAACAAGATCATGTCATGCAAACGGACCAAGACGTGAACACGGAGAAGCCACCCAAGAAGAAGAGGGAGGATAACTCGCTGGCGCAGAGCAACGGCGCCGCCGCAGACGTGAGCGGCGGCCAGGCGGAAGCGAAGGCTGGCGGTGACGCGGCCCCCGGCCAAATGAGTTCGCCCGCTCTAACTCCCCTTAAGACTTCAAAACACTCACCTTGCCTGTCGTCGGGGAGGGAAGAAAAGATCCCCAGGACTGATTTTACCCAAGTGCCGGACAAAGGTTTGCGCGCTAACGGGAGCGCCCATAAAACTCAGGATGAACTTACAACCGAGAAGAAAGCGGAGGATGTAGACATGGAGTCAAACCCCTCTAGTTTAGATCTGAGCCAGGGTAACACATGAAGTTCTCATTTACCCCAGGCCCGAATAGCCGTGAGGATTTGCTGGGACGGTTCCGCGTCGAGCGAAAACGTTGGGGTAGTTCATGTTGAGCGAAAAGGCCTTGATCGCAGTCGCTGTACATTTGGAATCCGGGAGACTTGCCGCGTCCTTCCCAGACCACCGTTCCATTTCCAGGCGCTCATTTTCAAGTTTGGGAAAAGTCGAATTGTCGTCCTCGAAACTGCAAGATGCGTTCTCCTTTCCCATTGCGACGGTGCTATGTAGAAATGCGTTGAGAAGCTTTTTGTGAGGTCAAAATAGCAAAGTGTAAAATAACAAAGGTGTTCAACCTAGCAAGCGAAACTTTTTGTGTATTGTCACAAACGCCGTACAATCGGGTCATAACTTCATGTTTTGTTTGTTTGTTTGTTTTTAACTTTGTTGCCAGTAGGGAAGCAGCCAGTGTGATAATCCCCACCGCCTAAACTTTGATCTGGGCCAACCTATGGGACTAAATGTGCATGTGAACGCAAACGGGGAGTCTTGTGGGTCCAAGTCCTAAAAGCCTTAATTCTTAGTCAGAATGCATGATTGACATTTTCATGATTTTTCTTTGGTGGAGTGACGCACTGAAATCAAATGTGTACAAATGGGGACGAACACGGAATTAACCTAATAAGTAAAATGGACCATGTAAAATGATTTTACTCGCTTCCTTTAATTTCTTTGCAGAATATATAAAGTACTATTTCACGTAAATGAACCCCCTCAATCACTAGAATATTTTTTGCGCTGAAATATTGGAGGCTTCCCTTTGCAGGCCGTTTTTGTGTTTATTGTTTTTACGCGTTCTTCTGACGGTCACCATTTTTATTCCTCAATAATATTGTCGGGAATTTTTTGGACAACGGAAAGCCTCGCCAAAAATGTGATAGACTGTTTGATTGTATCAAAAACTTTTCTTTGTCTTTGCATCAGAATTGGTAAAGCTTAGCTCAAATATGTATTGAGTGTCTTGGCATATTGGTATCCCCCCCGACACACACACAAACACTTGCACTTCATTGTGAACATGGTTGATTTCAAATATTAAAATGCAACAAGTACTTATACTTGAGACTATTCCTCCAACTGAAAACCTGCTCAAGAGCCGAATAAAGTATTTTTCTCTGACACGTTGGTCGAACTTGTATTTAACAAACGTCACGTGAGCATTGAAAATTGTATTTAGGCCTAATAGTTAAATTTAATCAAAAGCTCACAGTTTCAACAACTATATTCAGAGGCAAGAGAGAGAGGCAGAAACTTCATTTCCTCTCATTGCACTATATACTTGTGGAAGGCTGAAATGACAAACGCTCTTATTTTAAATGCATTCAGGTACTGTATGAAGCACAATAAGTTGCATCATGTATGAACTGCGCTATGAAAATAAAGTCGCCTTGCTTGTAAATTTTGAACAGGCTCAATTGTAGCAGCTCATGATCGCAACGAGGACCGCACCGTGTACCATTGTCCACACCTGTTATATTTGGTCGAGAGTGGTATGAAGTAAAAGTAGTCCACCCGATGGGATCAACTGAACAGCTTCTGTCGGCAGGATCTGCTGTATGGGAAGATTGCTAATAATGATATTGCTGCAGCTGAAAAGTTGTGTTTGATTACAACAAACGTAATCTTTGGCACCAGATCAATCAAACGCTGTCAAATTTATAGTAGACTCGACTGCTGGACAAAGAGTAGCCTAAATGAAGTTGAATTTATTGGTGCTGTAATTGCAAAAAAATCAAAACACAAAATGAACAAAAGAAAGACATCTAAAGCTATAGGTATCCTTTTTGAAACCACACTCCTTATACAGTATTAATCCTTAAAACTGCCATGCCGTACTTATATGGGTTAACACTAATAAAGCAAACTGTCTACAAGCTCCAGAAAAGCGCTGTACAAATTATTAATGGCTCACAATTTGCAAAACCGACCAACCGGTTATTAAGCTAATGAAATACTCTCAAATTATATGAATCTAAAACCGCGCAATTAATGTACAAAGCATACGGCGACCAACTTTGTAATATTATTCAGAACCTGCTGTTATGATTCAAGGGGCACAGGTGATATGAAAAAAAAAACTGAAAAGAACACATAAAGCAAATGTGAGGATCCGTTAAAGGTGCCAGTTCATGGAACAACTACAGTATGTCCGTGGCTGTGTCCAACACGATTTGAAAATATAGTTTTGGAAAAATATTTGCATTAAGCCCATCTGGCTTTGCCTGATGGGCCCCTACACACACACACACACACACACACACACACACACACACACGAAAAAACAAAAATGTGCGTGCGCGTGGACAAACGGGCACTTGGGACATCAGGCAAAGCCAGGGTATCGGTGGCGCCCCCTACCAACCGCACTCGCCTGCTCAAGTCTCATTCTTCATCACCCCCCAGCCGCGGCCACTCAAGTCCAGACTGAGCTTGAGCCCTTCCTACTTTCCGGAGGTTCGGGTTTATCTGGGAGCCAGGAGGACGTTATTCAGGAGCGGCGCACCTTCAGGTGAACGAAGGCTCCGTTAGACTCTCGGGGGGCCAGAGAGACTGGACCGGCAGCCGGGTTTGGAGCCTTTTTTCCCCCCCGCGCCATAACACTTGAAAAGAGAGCGAGCTGGGAGTCATGATGACCATCTCCGCTCTGTGGATGCTCTTTCTGTGCCAGCTTTTGACATCTTCGTCGGCTCAGGTAGGCTTTCCTCATTGGCCGTGTCGTTTCTCGTCGGGAGCCTGAGATGAAGCTGATAATTGCGGCGCTAGTTAGTAAGTTAGTTAGTTCGTTTTGTAGCCGGCCACGGGTACGGGTTCCGGAAGACAGTTGTGACCAAAAAAGCTCAATCGCCTCATCATATTATTACACCCGTATTTATTTCTTTAATAGCAACAATCATTATTCATTGACGGAATAGATACCATATGATGCGCTGGTTGTGATTCGGTTGCTGGTGTTTTTCTTCGACCTGTGGAATGTCTAAAGTGAAAGGAGCGCACACAATGCCTCCTCTGTTTGTCGAGACCGACTGCTCAGTGGACAAATACACGCCGAAGCATAGACTGGGTGTATTATTTCATTGACTATTTCCCTTCTGTGTTTTTTGTTGTTAATCTGCTGGATCAGATGTTTCATGTAAAACCCCTGATTGCTTGCCATGCTATAGTTTGCAGACCGATCGATGAGACTGATCGGATTCACGTTGAAACCTTGCAGGACCCAGCGACAAGTATCCAGGGTTGCGTAGAATCAACGCATTTTTAATGTTTCAAAATATCTTTTATTTCGCCTTTTTCTGAGCCAACCCGATGCCCGTATTGAGCATTTAACATCATTTTGGGGGGGAGAATTGTTTCTACAGTTTGTCATTGTTGCATTTTATTTGATTTATTTTTTTTCATTATTATAATCGTAGGTGACTCGTTATTATATTTTCCAGCGTATTTAAAATCGTTGCTTTTTCTGGGCCAGTCCCAATCACCCATGAATAGTAGCGGTCAACTGTACTGTAAATCAACACTGTGTTTCAACAGATTAGATGGATGAAGCCATCTTTTGATTAGATCGGTGATCAATTATCCTTTTCTTTCAACTTCCTGGTCAGCGACAGGCTCCGAAATCCCATTGGTGTGTTGAGTGTACCACACAGTGCATTTTTATACCTTCCTTCACATTTACTGTATGACGGCATCAAGTAACTTCTACTTTTTGAAAATGAACTCGGCTACACGATGACACGTGGCATGACGCTCAGTTGACTATGTATTGCAGAGGCCTGGGCCGCGAGGAGCCACTGGGGTAGCGGGGCCGCCGGGGCCCCCTGGACGGGACGGCATCGATGTGAGTTGACCTTTGCTTGAACACACACTGCGCATCAGCGGCAGTGACTCGGCCCCGGCCAGCAATCGAAAAATAACGCAGATTTCAATGGGTGGCGTCACTTTCCAGGCAGGCTTCCCAAAATATTGGTAATAAATCGCGTCTGTAGATTGGATTTGAAAAATCGGACTTTCGGCTTGCTAGGCCGAGTTGCTCAGCTGTAATGCTCTCGAGAGTTTTACTCTTTCGCATGCTAACGATTGGTTTCTTGGTGTCTTAAATGTTTTGTCATTGTGGCCCCTCCCACTGTCCAACCCACAATTATTTGATGCCAATAATGGCAGGCGGATGCAAGCGGATTTTGGTGTGCATCTACTCGATGGACAACGTTTGCGCTAGTTTCTGTGAATTTGACCTGTCGTTTACAGCTGCCACAGTGGTACAGTTCTCACTTAGCTCGTGTGCAGTTATATACGCGACAATGATTGATTATTGGTGCAAACTCGGTGAATGTGCCCTTGTCAGGCAAAGCGAGTGTATTTTATTTGTAGATGACTCTGGTTCCAGCAGTTGGGTGAAGGCACACAGAGGGGCTATTCATACATTCCCCAGCTGTGTGCGACCATCCAGAGTTACACCTCACGCCTCCTCCCCGCACCTCCAGCCCCCTCACCTCATCAAAGGTTGCGTAGGGGGTTTGAGCATGTGACCATTTTTAGCTTGGTGCGCTCTTTCCCCCAAAGCCTGCAGAAACGTCACGTTGCACAGTCTTTGCGATATCCATTTTTTCCCATTTTTATGAATGCAAGGGGAAAATTAATGAAATATATGCAAATATTTGCCCTTAATGTACTGTACTGTATGCCTCCCAATTACAGGGCAAGCCCGGACCTCCTGGAATGGCTGGGAAAGCAGTGGGTATTTCAATCATGGTGTCATAAAATGTGTTCAAATCAGAATTATAATTGTTTTGAATTCTACTTTGTTTTGGTTTTTTTTTTTCCCTTTATTTTGCTTTGGCTTTTGTTTATGTTTTAATGAGTTTTTAGAGCAGGGTCGTTTGGTAAATTGAAACCCATCCGACAGACCGAACGCTCTATTTGACCGCGCAAAAAAAATGTTGAAATAAATAACGTATTAGTTTTCTGTTCTTACATTGCCCCTATTTTGAGAGTCTCACAAAAAATGTATTTTTCAATGCTTGTTGATTTTTTTGTTTATTTGATGCAGGGCCCAAAAGGAAAAGCAGGAATACCGGGGGTGGCAGGAAAACCAGGTTTACCAGGACTTCCGGGGGTAGATGTAAGTCTCTTGAATCAACACGCTGCCTGTGTTGTCCTCTGGGAACAAATCACCCCCCTTACAAGGCTTTTTTTGTTTTCTTCTGGCATGAATCACTTCTTATTCACTTTTCAAAAAATGTCTAATATCTCAACAGAACACAAGGTGATGAACTCTCTCTTTTCTTCAGGGTCTGACTGGTCCTGATGGTCCCTCTGGGAAGGATGGCCCTCCTGGAGAGGCTGTAAGTCTGTCTTGTGGGTTGTTGACATATGGTGAACCTGAATTCTCCTCTGTTACAATAAATATCTTTGGGTTAGTGTGAGGATGGAGGTCAAGTTTGTCAAGTTTGATTCGTCAAGCGTGCTCGGCCTTTCGGGCTGAACACTTTTAATGAGGGATCAGAATAAGCTTTATTTCTCTAATCCGAGCTGGAATTCCACTTCCCCCCCATCGGTCTATTAGACTGAGAGTGAAAGTGGCAAACCTGGATGACTATTTGGCGTCCGCCTTTTATAATTACACGTACAAGACATGTACAAGAATGTACAAGACATGAGATTTAAGTTCAAATACTCCAGTGTACTTTGAAACAATCGGCCTCCCGTACCTAGCTAGCCAACTCATTAGTAAACCTAATGATTGAGGACCCTTGTGCCCAGTCGTCATTGACGCCACATCATGTGCTTTCTGCATTAGCAAAACCAACACATGAGAGGATACTGATTAGTAATTACTGTACACAAATGCAGTACACATCAAAAGTTTGGAAACACGCTCAATTTTTTTTTTCCCCTTGGCATTCTGGGAGCTTGGATCGAGGGATGCCGTTGTGGATTAACAAAGATCCTTTAAGACCCTTTTGCGATCAAGGGCCACATAAATAAATGTGACTTGATTTTAGATTTGACTTTATGAAAAAACATTGATGGAATGATTAGATTCTTGAAAGTAGACACCGTTAGCCAAGATAACAGATTTGCACATCTTGGGATTTTCGAAGCCAACTTGATGGGGTTGATGATTTCATGCTTTATGCGCTGAACTGAATTTCGGTTGACAGCTCTGCATTATCATGGAATGTATTGACCTCTTTGTGTGTTTGCGAGAATGTGTGTTTAAAGGCGTTTCCAAACTATTGACTGGTACTGTATACTGCTCTGACTCTTCACAAAACAAACACGAGCTGAGGGAATGCAGTGGATAAGCAAAGTGTAACATCTCTACGATTCTTTGGGCTCTTTCGTTTACAAATACAGCAGAGAGGGTTAAATAAAGGGTAGCGAAGGCGTCTTTTTTTCCTTCCCCCTACATATACCACATGGCCAGACCATGATCAGTCCGGTCATTGGTTACAAACTGCTCGGTGCAGTATTACTAGTTATATTATTTGCACATTCTTGTCTGAGAATGACATACAATGATGTTTTCAATTTAAAAAAAAGTTTGAATACGTATCACAGCAGAACGCCATTCACGGTTTTATATTCTGTTAAGACTTATGCAAATAAGCCCCAAACACAGAATGACACAACTTCATCCGATGGATTCTGATAACAATTTGTGTGTCTCCCCGCAGGGAGAACCCGGACCTCCTGGGCCACCAGGGCCTGCTGTAAGTACCCCACCATAGTATCAACCAGGGCCTCAACTAGCGATCCCAGACTGACACAATTCAAAGTGGAATTTGTGCCGGTAATATTTATTTTATTTTCCGTAGGGCAGAGGGAGATCGGGGGCTCCGGTGAGTTTGAAAGCATTTTTTCTGTTTATTTGTTTGAATCCAGGCAGAATATGAAACTGCCTGTTCCCTTTTCGCTAGATTGCTAGTTTAATATCTTTTGTTTTAGGGTTTACCTGGGACAAACGGGTTGCCGGGTGGTGTCGGACCTCAGGGTGCCGTGGTGAGTTTCTGTCCGACCTGCTCGATAATCTCCTGCCACCGTCGAGGTGGCGCAACATCCACGGAATCTGAAACAGATCGTAGATGGACTGCAATATGCTTTATCCTACTAGGGTGCTGAGGGTCTTCCAGGACTTCCCGGACCTCCTGGCCCTGATGGGCCACCTGTAAGTGCGGCCTGCACTATATGTGAGAAAATAGTGCTGCTAGTATAATTATCCTGTCCCACGTTTTTCCACAGGACACCAAGCGACTGTTAGTCATTTATTTTTTGTTGGTCAAGCGTATGCATGAAACAATGACTTGTTCTTTTTCAGGGTCTCCCTGGTACTCTTCATGATCTTACTGGTGACCTCCTGGTAAGTTTTCAACGATGCACCTAAATGAGCTGCAAAATGAGCGGGATGCTAAGTGGCGTTTGCATACAGTGTCCTGCCATCTGCCCGCCCGGTCCTCCTGGTCCCCCAGGGATGCCAGGATTTAAGGTGACTATTAATGATGAAGAGAATGGCAAAAGCCCTATAATCACGCACGCAAATGAATACTGTCACTTCTGGTAGGGTCACACAGGCCATAAAGGAGACAAGGGAGAAGTCGGGAAAGATGGCGAAAAGGTAAGCGTACGACATACGGCACAAGTGTCCGACAGATGGTGTCGGTTTGTCGGTTGACTCAGTATTGGCTTTGTCTTTAGGGTGATTCCGGTCCTCCTGGCCCGCCGGGTTTTCCAGGGACTGTTGGACTTCAGGGCCCACGTGGTCTAAGAGGTTTGCCGGGTCCTATGGGACCAGTGGGAGACAGAGTAAGAAAAGGCACTGATGCGGCCTCGTTGGGAAAAGCCCATGTTCTCTTTGCCCTGATTCTCATGTTTGCGCGTAGGGTCTGCCTGGCTTCAGAGGCAAACCGGGCATCGCCGGCGTCATCGGAAAAACAGTGAGTGTCTATTAGGCTCTGAAACGCTATCACACACTGCTCCAATCAATAAATTGCTGTCTGTGTTTCATCTGATTCTTTCAGGGTGACACCGGAGAAAGGGGCCCCCAGGGTTTCAGAGGACCCAAAGGAGAAATTGTAAGTAAGAAGAAAATTGGAGTCAGGAGGCTCGGCAAATGCTCTCTCACATAGTTACGTGCGCATGCTTTAAACAGGGTAAAATCGGGCCGAAAGGAGCTGTTGGTGGCGCTGGCCCCAAGGGGGAGCCCGTAAGTGACCATTAGATGAAAATGCATCCTCAACCACCAATACAAACACGGCGGAGGGATGTAAGACCGCCTTTGATTTGCTCATAGGGAATTCCTGGCAGAGACGGCAAAGACGGCACGCCGGGAATGGATGGCGAGAAGGTACATGTTACAGTTTGGGCTTTTTGTGCTCTGTTCTTAAAAGCCTTATTAAGAATGATATTTTAGTCACAGTTTGTGGGTTTGTTCAGGGTGATGCTGGGCGCCACGGGGTAGCTGGAGAAAAAGGACCAAATGGACTGCCTGTATGTTACACATTCAACTAGATCTGTGCCTCCAATAATTGGCAATAAGATACCTAATATATTTTCCTCCATAGGGTCTACAAGGAAAAGCTGGTAGCAAAGGCTCCAAAGGACAAGTTGTAAGCTTTAAAAACAAACGCAAGCCTACAAGTCTTAAGCAAGAACAAGAGCAATTCAAAACCTCTTCTTTTTTTCTCTCTCTCTCGCTCGCTAGGGTGAACCAGGAAAGGCTGGGGAGACGGGGCCCTCCGGAGAGCCAGGTATTCCTGTATGTATCTTGTGGGCAGTTACTGAATCTCTCCGACGTCGTTGCCATATTTAAGCTTGAGTAATTCAGCTTCTGCTTTCTCAACTCTTTCGTATCTCCTCCCAGGGTGATATTGGCGTACCAGGAGAGAGAGGCATAGCAGGACCCCGAGGAGTGGCTGTAAGTTTGTGCCACCACGCCCATCAAATGCACAAGCAAAATTGTTCAATTTGCGGAAACCTTTAATTTACCTTTGGTAGATTACAATTTGTGAGTGTATATTTTTGTCTTCTTGACTGGCAACCAGGTCAGGGCGTACTCCGCCATTCACCAAAAGACAGCTGAGATAGGATCCAGCAATGTTACCGGTAGTTTAGTAAGCAGTGTTGCTTTTCCTGCAGGGAGGCATTGGACCAGTAGGCAACCAAGGACTTCAAGGAATGAAAGGTTTCCAGGTCAGTGCAAACCCCGTCAGGTTTTTTTTTTTTTTTTTTTTGCTTTTGATTGTTATCAGTCATTTGACAGAGTTTCATATTTTGCAGGGCATCACCGGAACTTTGGGGGATCCAGGTCTTCCAGGCCCAACGGGGATCCGAGGAGAGTTTGGCGAAAGAGTGAGTCTTAAACCAACCTCAGCCGACATCGAACACGAACAATAGATTACATTTTAATACTTTTCTTTGCAAAGTAGCAGATATGTCCATACCTAGGCCACGTGGAAGTGGAATAGAGCCCAAATAGAGTTCTGACACAAAGTCTCGTAAAGACAGAACAAAGATGCTCTTTATATCACGTCCCCTTCCCCACAGCCTGCCCAACCTCACTGCCTCTGCAATATCCACCCACCCCACCCTGCACAAATGTCTCAACATTGCTCTCATTTATGTCCTGCACCCCTCCCCCTACCCACAACTTCACAGGGCCCAGTTGGAGCTTCAGGAGCCAAAGGAGACATGGTACTTATTTTATTCAAAATTCAAGCCGGTGCCTGGTCATGCTTTAATGCCTCGGTTGAACTGGCGTTTTTGTCTGGCTGTTTCACTGTTATATGGGTGACTGTGCCATGCTGTAACTGTAGGGTGTAGCAGGCAGCGATGGTTTACCCGGAGAAAATGGAGAACCTGTAGGTATCCTTGTCCAAATGTTCACATTGGATCATGAGAAAGCTGCTTATTTCTTGTTTATCATCCTTTTACAGGGCCATTTTGGACCAGTTGGTCAAAAAGGAGAGGTGAGCTACATGTCAATCGTGTGTATGTACTGCCTACATTCACACCTCAAAAGAACTGACAGCAGTATTGCCGTCACCAGACTTTCTGCCTCACATTCCAGGTTTAACGGGATTAATTAGAGCCATTGTTTCTTCTGCATCCTTGACTGCTTAAATGGCGCAAGGTCGAGATGAGCGGCATCAAAGTGCAGCGCAGTTTGTGTAGTTACAAGCTCAGCGTCGCGCCTAGACTCTGATTTTCTTTGTTTTTTTCCTTCTTGAGAGAAAAAAAAGGAATTGCCGATATGTTTTGATCCCCCTGACATTAAGTTAGCACTTTATGTAAAAAAATCCAAGTCAGTAATTTTTCTGGGAAACAGGCAGGAAAGCGAGGAGAACTGGGACCTAAAGGTGTCACGGGGCCACAAGGAGAACTTGGCGCAAGGGGGCCCCCGGGGAAACCAGGTTTGATGGGCTTCCAGGGAGAACAGGGTCTTCCTGGCATTGCCGGAAAGACAGGTGTGCCTGTAAGTGTTTCCTTGGGAATATGACTATGACAGACTCCTTGAATTAATGTCCATAATAAAATCTTGCTCATGTGTTTTAGGGTAAACTAGCAAGTGAACAGCACATCAGAGAGCTGTGTGGCTCAATGATCGACGGTGAAGATTCACTTTCAAATTCATTCATATATTGAGCCAAAAGCAAGACGGAAACTGACTGATGCCGCACTCCGCAGATCAAATTGCGCAACTGGCCGCCAATCTCCGCAGACCTCTGGCACCAGGGATGGTCGGCCGACCCGGACCCGCCGGACCTCCGGGACAGGCGGGAGTAGCCGGCTCCATCGGTCACCCGGGCGCTCGTGGACCGCCGGGGTACAGAGGCCTGCCGGGGGAGCTTGGCGATCCTGGTACCCGAGGTACGGTGCTTGAAATTACGTAGAGGATAGCGAACTTGACTTGTGAGTTTCAGACAGCGCATCTCTTGAGCCAATTGGGAGGAGGGGCGCACACTTGTTTTGCTAAAAGAGACAAATGATCAAACACACAAAAAAGAAATGAAAAGACTGGCAAGGAGCATGGGTGCAAGCTTACCCACATTTGGCGCTGGTTGCTAAGTGACCGAACGGCATGCGGTTTGTTAGGCAATGAGGATTTGTCACTGTTGTGAAAGAAAGCCCTGGCTTGATGTATATGATAAGAAGAAGAAGCAGATTTCAATTCTAATAGCACAGCAAAATCTGGGGGAGTTTGAAAAGACCGCTTCCGGGTGTACCTGAGGTTGAGCTTCCAGCGCTTTGACAGCTTCTTGGTGTCCGTTTGCCCAAATTAAGAGGGGATATAATATTAGGATGTTCCTAGCACACAAATGCTAGTCAAAACAACAGTTTTTGTTTTTACGTTAGAAATCGGTCAAAATTCCTGTTGTCATTTGGAAATCACTCAACCACCGCCCTTCCGTTGGATCTGCAACATACGTAATTGTTCAAACTGTCATTTTTGACAACAGGTGACGTTGGCGAGCAGGGTGATAAGGGACCCGTCGGTAAAGCGATCGAGGGCCCCATTGGAGACCAAGGATATCAAGGTACAGTACGTGGCCACACATCATTATTCGAGTCTTTGTGTCATTTTTCCTTTGATTTATTTGCACCAATATTCAAACGATGTGATCTTGAGTCTTGGCAACAGTAAAAAGGAAGAACTGCCCAGAAAGATTTCAAATGATGCCACACTCTAAAAGCAGTTGGGTCAAAATAACCCAATCAATCATGGGTTAAAAAAGGACCAACCCAATATTCTGGTCAATCGGACCCATTTTTCCTGGATGTTTCAAAACAACACTATTTTTAAAGTCGTCTCATAGGAAACACCCAAACGCCGGGCTCGTTCTGTGCAAAACAACCCATAAAGTTGGGTCGAATCGACCCAAATTTTGGGTTGGTCCTTTATTGACGCCCGATGGAGTTATTTTTCACCAAATGTTTTTAGTGAACCTAGAGGGAGCATGGCGACAGAACCATGGTTCAAGTACGTACGTATACAGTCAACATTGCCAATACTGTTGCCAACATTGCCAATACTATTTGCACACTGTCAGGAGGACTAACTGTATAAAAACATATTGGCTACCACAGCAAGAACATAACAAGCTGAAATGTGTAGTGAGAAACAAATGCCCCGAGTTGAACTGTTAGACCTACTGTACAATACAAGTTGCCATTATTACTCCCCTTCACTGCCAGCACAATCAAAATGAAACTTTTATGTTTCTAGTGGTCGCTAGTAGAGAACGAGTCAACTTTTTCACCGCCAGTCCAGTAAATATGGATCTTGGAGATTCATAGCCACCAATGGCAGTCAATCAGTTAATACGACCTCGAGTTGAGGGTCAGCGCTGTTACTGAATGTCCTACGTACATAGAAAATAAGCGAGTGCCTCACCATGAATATGGGGGTGAGGGGGTGATTCACTGGAGATGTACAGAATATGGCGCGTGTCAACAGTGCTCTACGTTTTGTACACAAGACTACATCTGCAGTCAACGCACCGGATAAGAGGCTTCAGGTCACCAAACACACAAAGAATGACGTCCTCGTCTCAATAACCGGATCCTCTTTACAGGTCTGCCGGGAGTCCCGGGGATCGTTAAAGACGGCCGTGACGGCTCTCCTGGAGATCCAGGTGAGCCTGGAGACCACGGTAGGGTAGGTAGGACTGGCCACCAAGGACCTCCTGGAATCTGTGATACATCGGCCTGTCAGGGCGCATCAGTTGCCGGGAAATCATCGAACCCGAAAAACTATTAAACGTCGCCTCCTGCCACCTGTTGCCATCCAAACCAACAACAAAAAAGCTTGGGGGAAGAGGGAGGAAAGGATGGAATTAAAGATGAGAGTGGGCTCAAACAACTGCTCGTTATTTGAATATGCATGTTCCCAAGTCGGAAAACCGACAGCTGTGACTTTTTGAGAGGAACGGATGAACAACCGACAACAAAAACAGCGACTGAGGTTCCCCCCAGAAAAATCCCACTGTCATTTTTGAATAAGATGAATGCATCACTTAAGACTTTCAGATTTTCAACACGTGAAAAAAAAAAGTGCTTTGTGTATAAAAACCTTGTACATTGTTCTTGCCCCCATTTTTATGGTCTCCTCTGACAACAGCAGCGAGTAAGTATACTGTTCATACACTTGGGGCCATTGATAAATCCCGGGCTGCAAATCGAAGCAACGGTAAATGGACAGCAACAAGCAGGTTGTAGAGTAATCCAGGAAATATGACTTTTTACCCCCCCCCCCCCCCCCCCCCCCCCCTCGGCTGTTTTTTGTATGAAGTTTGTGTCATAACATTTGAAGTTGAAGCTTTAGAATCAACTGCCAAATAAAAGTGGTGAATGAAGAAATCAGACATTGTAAAATAAATCGACCAATCTTAGGTGCAGTTCTTTTGGCTTTTTTTAGGCTGGATTCTGCAATGACCACATTCACAATGTACTAGGGGTGCTGTAACTGTTATGGAAACAATTAAGCATTATTTATTATTTGTGGGTGACTGTTGTATGTACACTTGATAGTTGGTACAGCGGCACGTTGTAAGAAAGAACAAATAAAGCCACTTTTCAGTTAAAAGTTACTGTTCTCTACATATGGCGTGGAAGGTGTGCATTTCAAAGTACATTTGTTACTGGAGTAATCAAATTCACTGAAAACGACCAACGGGAGCACTTTCAAAGCCATTCTGTCAATGGTCAAACTTCACAAATGTGGGTGATAAGGGACAACACTGGGACTTGTAGAAATATGACAGTGTTCAACGACGTCGAACAAATGTCAAAGTCGATCTTTTGGATGTCACAAAAGTGTTCCGTTCAATGTGGAACGCTCGCTCTATATGTCATGGTTCAGGTTTCCAGAGAAGTTGGATTTCTGCCTAATGACCCCAAATAGGAGCGGCACCAACACACCTTCAACACAGACTGAACATACCTGCACATAGAAATAGCAGCACCAACATATTTTCAACACAACACCGATACTCCCGGATTGTTAGAGTACTAAACAAACATGACAGCAATATGCCCGATTTGGGTTTGCTTGTAGAAAGCGCCCCCTGGTCGCAAGTTAAATGATTAGTTCAAACAACAGCAATATGCCTGATTTGGGTTTGCTAGTAGAAAGCGCCCCCTGGTGGCAAGTTAAATAGCAGTTCAAACTCAAAATCAATAATTGGATAGTGTCTTGATCTGTCTCCCATTGCTTATCCCCAAGTGGCTAGTTAAAAAAAAAAAAAAAAAAAAAAAAGTGGGTTTCCGGTACATAGCAGAAGTAAGGGCTTATATTTTAGATCAAGTTTGTGGCATACTACGAACAAAATATAGAACAGAATATGGAGCCCGAAGAATAAAGCAGATAAAATCCATTCCTTTTTATCAACGTTAAGGCGCCTTCATTTTGTCCTCTACTACCTCCTGCTGTCGACAAATTGGTAAATGCGCCCTAAGGTTGGCACTGTGAACGTCACATGACCAAACTCAGCAAGAGGTGAGTTGTCACTCTTATTCAACCTTATACTGCACAAAATACACTAACAGAGGCCCTGGACTGTTGATTAACATGAGCAAGAACTGCAACGCTAGCACATTTCCTGTCCTCAGTTCGTAAACGCTTACTGTCTTGTTATAAATCAGGTTTTGCAACGGTCCGACTTTTCTTAGAACGTGCAGCAAGCATCAAATCAAAAATAAATACGCTATTATTATTTGATTCCATTTGAACACGAAGTGTAGCGCATTCTAATGGGCGTAGGTTAAGAATTGACAAAGTCTACTTTTTTATCTGTTTTAAAGATCTTAACTTGATTGGAAGCGGGATTTGTTCTCCTCCCAAACAATCAACAAAAAGTGTCAGACCTGTGCTCTAAAAGAAATAACTATAAATTAATATTTGTCCACATACAAATGTTCAACTTAAGGCATCTTGTTTTGGGATCTCATCACAAACAAACAAAAAAAAACACATTTATTATTAATAAGTATTTGCCCCCCCCCCCCCCCCCCCCCCAAAATAATCGACATAAAGCGTCATACCCACTCTCAAAAAGAAATCATTATAAATAAATATTTAGGAAAATGTTCAACTTACGGTGTCCTCTTTTGCGATCATAGATATGTGATCTATGACGTGTTCACAAAATAAATCTTAAACCCAGGTAACGAGAGACGGCTCGTGACAAGTTGGGTGGAACCATTCTAGTATGGGAGAGAATCTGGCTTTTTACAATAATAAAAGTGAATAACCTATTCAACATGAATTTATATTTTCCTGAAACAACTCAACAATTCTTTTTCAAGGATTTTTGCCTGTTTGTTTTATTTCAAATCTCAAGTACCCCCATTTGAGAACCGTTGGTTTAAGGCGTTAGTAGCCATGTCAAGCAAAAGACTCAGGTGTGTTATAAGACCTCACACACGGTAGAACGCCTCAAACAGAAATATAAAAACGGTCATTCAATGAACCGGACAGCAATGACTATTCCGTGAGCACATTACTGGGTTATGTGGAAATATTTTAGATTTGATGACCCAAAATCAGAACAGTCGTGCGGCAACCGAGGTTGCAGGGGCCGTGGATATTTCATTACAATAGCACAAAAAGTGGACTGAGCAAAAAAACGGTTGGAAAATGGTTAAAATAGTCATGGGCGAGCACCAATGCCAAGTTGTGTACTCGTGTTCGCATTGGTACTCGTGTTCACAGTCAACAGTAGTATCGGCCTCTTTTTTGGAGCAGGTTCCGATCACCAACTAGAAGTTACAAATTACTCCTCAGGAGACACGGCACCCATGATTTCCTAAAACGAGGAGATAGAGACTCATCAATCAGATCGTTGTTCCAATTTTCCGCTTTGACGAGTTTTAAGTTTTAAGACTATACCGCAGGTGTTGATGAAAAATCATCCCTCTATTTTCAATCGACTCAGTAGGATTTTTGATGATCGGCAGCCCATGCCATGTGATTTTTGGGCAGAGGAGGCAGTGAATCAAACGAAAACCACTCAATGGAATCTTCATTTAATCCGGGACGCATGTTTTTAAAATGTAGGAGCAAGCGCTGGAATGTCTCGACTAAATGAATAAGTAATTCAAACACCAAACGGGTCAGCTTTTTACGTCTTTATTGTTGTAAAAGTCACAAACTAAAGCAACATATACGTCGATGATTGAACTATAAACGTCAAATATACATTATATACAACCAACACGTTTTCATCTTCAAGAAAATGGCCCACGAGCTGTCTTTACAAACCAATCATGTTACTCAACTTCACAACTGAGAAAAGCGGGATAAACATTGTTAACAGAAATACTTCACTTTGTAGTCCTCATAACGATTTTGCATTTAGGGTATGTCCAATGTTCATCGAATGACAGCATTACAATTTTTTTAAATGAGTCTGAACGTTAACCCATATTACAATTGCGCTCAAGTTTTTGGATGGGAATCGCAGGCTCCCCCTATTGGTCGCTTTTGTTACACATATTTCCCCCACTGTCAGGAGGAACTTTGTCTGCCTCGTGTCTTTGTCTTTCGTGACTATTTGAGCTAGCTCTCCTCCATATCCTGTTTGGGTGGCGGCCTATTTGCTTTTGTTTGATGCTGAACATGCCTGGATTGCTCAACGTATGATTTGGCGAGCATATGCGACTGTCGGTCGGAGTGGGCAGCAAGGCATTCCTAGGCTTTGGAGTTTTTATGTGTTGACTTTGTGGATTTTCCGATCTAATCACATGACCCCTTTGAGGATCACGGACGTCTGGGCACCTTTGTCTTGGGTTCCTACCTCGGCTATTTAATCCCTGTCTATTGTACTGCCTCGAGTCCCTCATGTCAGAAAATTTCACGCGATCGTTCATGGCAGGATCGATTGCCCTCGAGTCTAAAACTGGGCCCGTTTTTTTCTCGCTTCTTCGATTCCACATGGGGCCTTCAAAGTCTCTATCCCGCCCACCAGGCCCATATCCAAGCGTTGGGTTGTCAGGTGCCCGCCTCATATCCATTTTGTTATGAATAAACCTCATGTCGGAGTCTTCCATCCTAAATACAGGTTTGGATCCTTGGCCACCTAGTGTAGGACCTTTAGCGTCTAAATCTTCTCTTTCTCTTGCTCTAGTATGAAAATGTCTAGCATCTCCCAGTGGCCGATCAAAATACGGCGTTTCATTGTATCGAACAGCCACATCTCCGATTCCTTGTTGCTTGTGGTTGTCCTGCATCTCAATTTCTCTTTTGGTTTTGAATGAATGACTTTTATTCGGGGGCTCCTGTACAGCCCTCGGCCGTTCTATGCTCGGACCTCTTAGTCTTCGTGATCGGCTTTCAGCCTCGTGAACCTCTATGTTGTCTGATCCGAGCACTCCACTGGCTGTGACACCGCTAACACGGCCTTGCTGTCTGCAGCCCATGTCTTCAGATCCCCATCTTTGCTCAGCACCTCCTCTACCAGTCTCCCTCCAGTCATTTCCAGGTCCTATTCTATCAGGCCTAGCACGAAACATACCGACATTATCTTGGAAAGGCCATGGATCCCTACAGTCAGGATCACTTCTATCATCCTCGGGAACTCTCCTCGGCCTAGAAAACGGCCATGGTGGCTCATCTGATAGGTGCCCTCGCTCCCTAACCAGAGGGCCCCTCTGGACATAACATGGCCCCCCTGTATTACATTCAAAAACGTGTTCAGCATTCCCCTCTGGAATTGGCCGGGGATACCGGTTATATTTCAAGTGTACATCACGTCCATCCGAGCACTGTTTTTCAGCTTCTATGCCGCTACAATCTGGTTCTGGGTACCCGCAGTCAGTCTCTTGCCATTTGGACTGAAGACTATTTTCCAAGTCCCAATTCAATCCATCCCTTTGGTCTTCACTCTTATTTTGACACAATCTGTTCTGCTGCCCGTTTCCCGGTTCCATGAATGAAGGCCTATTTTCTCTCCAATTAGGACCTGCCCCTCTTGGATCTCTCTCAAAATTCATGTTTCTGAAGTCGGGGTTGTCTGGTACTTGTCTGTCAAACCCCAAGCCCTCAATGTTTGGATATATACTTTCACATATTGGCCTTCGAAAATCTTGACTATTTGGACCTTTCCTTTCAGGTTCTAACTCGGCTCTAAAATCTGGACCCCTCCAGTCGCACTCTGTGCTTATCATTTGGGGACATATTTTATGCGGGCCAGGTTGTCCAAAAGGATGGTCAGTGTCTCTCCTTTCTGTAAGAAGACTGCTGTACCTAATTTCCTGCCAATCTGGATGT
This sequence comes from Hippichthys cyanospilos, assembly GCF_059441005.1. NCBI lineage: Eukaryota > Metazoa > Chordata > Actinopteri > Syngnathiformes > Syngnathidae > Hippichthys > Hippichthys cyanospilos. The sequence continues at coordinate 19,691,638 of NC_142370.1, forward strand.
CTGCGATCAGGCCCCGGGCACTCTATGTCCGGAACCAAATGCTGATCCCCTGGTCTGTTTAGATTTCTTGCTTCTACTGTTCTATATTCAATAAATGGCTGACATCTTCCGTTATCAGGCGCGAAGGGATCTCTTTCAGGTCCAGGTCCCCTCATATCTGGCCGTCTCCAGTCATGCAAGGCTTCATCTATATTCGGATTTCCTCTTTCTGACTGAGGGTCCCAAGCTAGTCTTCTAGTTCTGGGCCTACTAAAGCCTAACTCATCAGTGTGTTGGTCTCCCCAAGCATCAGGGGGCACTTGATCCGTGAGGGAGCTTCTTTTAAACCCGTGCTCCCACTGACTAGTGCCTTCTGCCCTCTTGAAACCTGGTCCGGCAAAATAAGGTAATCCTCTTTCTCCTCTATTGGGTTCCATTCCACCAAATTCTGCACATTCAGATTGGTTTCTGTCAACCTCAAGACAGTGGACCGATGATGGTCTTTTTTCATTGGTAGGCCCGGTGACGTGTGAGTCTGTAGGTCCTTCTACATTAACCCTCAGACATTCCATATCAGGATGTCTTTCATCAGGCCCTTGTGCTCTGACATCAAGTCCTACTGGGCCTTGCTGCACTCTACTGTTATGTGCAGGGCCCTCCCTGTGCAGTCCTCTTTCAAATGATCCTAAATGGTCTGAGACATCAGATTCTCTCACACTGTAGCCGTCGTGACTACCCTTAGAAGGTATAGTCTGACCGATGCCTAAAGAACGAACTTCTTCACTCTCAAGGGTATGCACAAACTTATCATCAAACTGTTCTTCCTTGAAACGGTGTGCAGTTCGATCGTCGTCTTGAATGGATGCCTCTTCTCTTTCCAAGAACTTTTCATCTGACAGAACAGGGGGTGCTGTAGACAGATATCTTTCGTCAGAATATGAGGATACATTTGACTTCAAACTACTATCTTCACTTGCACATTTATGATTCATGTCAACATCTCTTCCATGTTTCTGAAAATCATTCAACTGAGGTAAAGTATGACTTTTAACAATACCTTTAGTAGGACCTTTTACTGTCAAATCGGAAGTCTTGCCTTTATTTGGTGAAACCCCAATATTGATGAGACCTGGCTTGCTCTCTTGTTCTGACAAGGACATATTATCGTCCAAATTCAGTTCAGGAACTTCAGTATCTTGCTCTGGATCACTACCCAGCCTTGAACATTTTACAACAGGGCCCAATTCCGTTCCAACACCTGTACTGTGTTCCACAGCTGGATTTATAATTCCACCACCTTGAATCAGTATTTCTGATTGCTTTTGATCTAAATATTTCCTCCCACTCACTTTCATTGTCATATTTTGCCCTCCCGAATTAGAACCCTGCATATTAAGTGCTCTAAAAATAATATCAGCAACATTTGACGTACCTTCAACGTGTGGTGGTACGTTCAACAAAGTTGCTTGGCCCGCGGGAAGCTGGAAATCATTTCCTACTTTCACAGGCGGTGTCAGGTCGCTAATTTGTGTCTGGTAATCAATGATTTTATGAGGTTCAGCAGAAGGTTTATTTTCTACATCACTCGGTTCGGTTAGCTGTGGATCAGGATCGGGGCTCTCGGGGGAATCTCGAGTGGGGGGGTCGCTTTCTCTTAGAGGAATTGAGTTATCAAATTTATCTCCCAGATGTTCATTCTTCTGCAGAGGGAGAATTTTAACTGAGTTGTCAAGCACACTGTCCATGGCTTTTGAAAGTTCATTGGATTTTCGTTGTTGTGAAGTTTGAAGTTGTAAATTGGGCAAACAGTCGTGTGAAAAGTGTTTATCAGAGCTATCAGATTTTAAATTGCATTCATCGCTGGTATTGTTCATACCAAGTGGAGTGTATAAAGTGCTACTATATTCAAGTTGTCCAACATCTGGGTTCAACTGACATGTTAAAGGAAGATGCATTTGTTTCTCAGTGATATTTGGGGAAATCCTGAACTCTTTCTCTGTATGGGCTGTCAAATTATGTTCGCTAGGAGAGGACGTGGACCTCCTACGGTCATGGGAATGCCGCCGGGTACGATGCGATTTACGATGACGTGCGTGACGTTCAGAGTGGTTTCGAGAGCTATGCTTTGACCGGTCTCTTTCACTTTTTCGGTGTCTGTCCTTTTCTCTGTGTTTCTTGGAATGTGAGCCTGAACGCTGCTGGGATCTCCTTGAAGGACTTCTGCAGCGATCTCTTTCATGATGACTTCGCCTCTTTGGTGATGACCTACGCCTTCTGCTGTGATGTGAAATTGAAGATGTGTATTGTCTCGGTAAAGAGGAATCCTGAATCTCTGAAGTGGCTCCTTGAAATACATCTTCCTGGACTTCATTGAAAACATCATCCTCTGGATCATAAGGTTCATCAGAATCCTCAATCTCACCAGCAGATGGAGAGTTTTCATTTTCTCTCCTATAATCAGATACTTTAGATTGTTCTTTAACTGACGTTTGTGACTCACTACCGGGAGCACCCACAGTCTCTGCTAGACTGTTGTCCTCTTCTGGCTTTGAGTCTTTCCCTTCTGAAGGTCTAGACTCCGAATGAGTTATGCCACTCGCAAGGGATGAGACTTGACTGAGAAGCACAGACTTCAAGGGAGACTTCATGGAATCGGGAGCAGAAAATTGTGCCATGAACATACCTACTGCTTCTCTTTGTTGCCGAAGTGCCTCTTCCTGTTCCTTTAACTGTCGTTTTTGCTCTTCAATCTGTTTATTAAGTTCCTCAAGCATTCGTTGCTGCTCAGTCAGTGTAGCAGCTGAGACGACAATAGTACCTGTGGGAAGATTATGTGGAACTGAAGTTAAAGAAGAGATTTGGGGTGGATTTTTAGTAGATGATGGCGTTTCCGTTGTGGAAATTGGAAATGACGATGCTGATGATGGACAATTTGACATTTTAGTTTGATTCGGATTCTTTGCATCACATTTCACATCTTGGAAAATGGTCTCATCCTCTGGATCATAGGCCACATCATCTTCTACAACACATGGTGGTGGAGGGTCTGTCGAACTATTGGTTCCTATGCTCTGAGAGGAAACTGTTCCATATCCTATTGCTGAGCTATACTCTTCTTCTGGGTCATAGGGACGATCAAATGCACATTCCTCTTCTATATCTTTCACCTTAGATTTCTGTCCATACTGTTGAACAATTGGATCCATCATTGTGGCAGACACCTTCGCACTTGAGGCTGGCACCTTAGTAGTACTGCATTCCTCATTTGAGACCATGCCACTAGTTTGCTTATTTCTAAACAATGTAGACAAGATAGTTGGTAGTGGTGTAACACTGGAGTCTTTCATATTTCCGCCAGAGTTGTTACTGGAATTGGATTGGGTAGATGCAGCATGTTCTGCGGTAGTAACTGCTGAGTTTGATTTTAAAAGGGTCAAATGTGATGGTAGAAATTCTGCATTAGAAGAGAACTCAGATGGTGACCCAGGACAAGGCGGTGAAACAGGAGGGGTTGTCCTTGCAAGGGTTGCTGGATCATAGGGATGAGTGATATCCAATTTGTCAGAACCATAGAGGACTGGAGGTTTTGGAATCCACATAAGATCTGTAGAGATTGTTTTTGATGTATTTTCTTCTGATTCCTGAAGTATATTCCCGGAACGCTGCACTTTTTGGATGATTGCCAAACCAAGAAGAATATTGGGTCTGTTCTTTTCAAGTCCTGCAAAAAAAAAAAGAAAAAAAGAAAAATGATTCGTGTTTAACTTTTAGTTAGTGTTACACAATCCCATTTTCCGGCCCTCGATACAGACATTTGGGTGTGCAGGATGGGCTCCTGCTGATACTATGCCAATAGCATATTCTTTGAATACACTTAAAAAATAATTTTAGCTTTTTTTTTTCTTCTTGTGATTCAAAAGAACTACTTGGGGTTGTAAAACTAGAGTAATAATGCAAGAGCAAGACAAAAAGAACTAGGGCTGGAGTCAGGGCCACCTTTTTCAAATTCAATTCAGGTTAAGGTAAAAAGATCCGAGTCATAGTCCATTTAGTCCAAGCCAAGTCCAATTACACAATGCCCGGTCCAAGTACAGATGGGATCAAGAGTAAACATTATGACAGAAAAATATTATATTAATGACCACAAAATTAGAAAAGTTTCATTTTGCTTCATTAACCGTGTGTGCAGACAAGCACAGGGACTAAAGCATTTTACTGAAAATGTTTTATGTTCATGCGTTATGTTTGCTTTAGCTTATGAAATTACTACTTGCAGCTAACTTGTAACTTCACAGACGAAGGCACGCATACGAACCATAAATACGAAACTATGATGACGACAAATTGTTTTCCTCATCGGCTCTTCGTGATTCCCAGAGGACATATATTTTGGTTTCAAAACGGTTTATTTTACCAAAAGGAGAGTGATTTTGTCACATGCTGATGTTTACCAGTAAACTGAAATTTGCAGGAACACTTCAGCACTTTAAAATAAAACATCCCCACATTATCCGGCTGTTAGGGCAGCTTTATTTTGACGAGACAATAACGGTGCGTTTAACTGCGCAAGTATAACATTTTAGTTGTTTTGTAAACAGTGGACTTCATCGTGTTGATGGAATTACTTGGCAAGTCCAAGACAAGGCGAATCAGATGCCAAGGAGTTTAAGTGAAGACCAAGACCAAAAAAAAAAAAAACCCTTAAAGCTAAATGGGTGCATTATTTGTTGGTACTCGTCAATACTGATACCTGTATTTTAATACCATATAGGGGCCACTGCCAAAACTAGTTTTGGTATTGGACAGTGCAACTATTAAAAATAAATGAATAAATGCCAACAGAAGCTCAACAAATTAAGGCCAGAGCAGAGTATCAAACCTGAAATCTGAAAACTGTGAGGCAATGTGGTGAACACGATTTTTGAGAAATTTATGTTGAAGTGTGTGTTAAAGTCTACACGAGACACTTAAAGGGACAATGCGTAAGATTTAGACCACTTTTTTTTATTACGGACAGCAGGAGGTGCTGCATTTATTTGCAAGTTTTTTTAAATGTATAAATCATTTAATGTCTTCCTCTCACATTCCTTTCATTTATTCCTTACACATTATCCCTTTAATATAAAAAAAAAAAGAATGTGACGTATATTATCAGACCTGGTCCTCCCAGAGGTTGCAGTATGGATGGAATGGATTCCTTTGAACTAAGTGGTACAAGGTAGACATCCTTGATGAAACGACTGTTGTTGGAAACAACACCAAAGCGCCCTCTGCTGCTGAAGTATGAAAAGAGAGAGACGTATGCCACCTCCTCTTCTTCAGTAGCAGGATGAAAGCGTATCACGCTCAACTCCTATTAAATAAAGGACAAAATATATAATGTAAATAGTGCTGCAAAAGTCAAATGAATAAACACACCACTCCAAAAGCATTTGAAAAGTGATACCAACTCCTCTACATTTTTGATTAGACTGAAAACTATTTTTTAATGTTGCAAGAGATTTAGCATTGTTTATTGGTGTAATCATCAATTCGGTGGGACCCCTATGTGTTATGAAGGACGCATGTCACACACACTGAACAATAGCTTTGTTCACGTGAAAATTGATTTATTGAAGATGCAAAGACCCCCAAAAAACTGTTGATTTCATGCTTTCTCTTCCTTTTTTTAATATTCCACAGAATAAAAATGAAGGATTATGATACTTGCCTTTGTGATGTTGGTCTTGACCTTGGCGACATAGTCCCACACCGTTTGTGGCATGATTCGCCCACCAATTTCGATGGTATCGGGTAGTTCCTAAAGCCAAAAATTAGACGCTCATTACTTTTAGCTTAACATCAAGGATGGAGCAGATCCAACAAAACCTTTTCAAAACTGTTACCGATTTCAAAATTTCGGAAGGTCCTGAAACTAAATAGGCCTTTGTAACAAACTTTGATACAGCTAGCATGTTGAGGAAGCCTTTCCACAGTATGTCTTGCTTGGCCAAGAACTGTGACGTTTCCCCATTGGCCGGTGACTCGGAGATTACATTTCTGGAAAATATTTCACCAAAACAAACACGTACATCTTAGCCGTTTTTACCCAATTTCACATCACATACAAAATAATGTTCACATGTATATAAATGTATTACTGTACAATCCTACACATACCTTGCGGATGTGCCATATAGTCGGGGATCAACTAAAGAGGATGGCTTCATCAGGATAGGTTTTGGTAACGGTTTTGTTGGTGGCACTGGCAAGTTTGATACGGACAGTGAAGTCGAGCAATCATCTTCAAGGGGAGCGTAAGATGCTGATTGGCTCTTCAATGTATTCGTGGGACCTGACGTACTGCATAATAATGCACGTCCCCTGCTCGCTGCAGTGCGAGGGTCACGCCCAGTAATAGTTACTGTGGAGACTGTTGGAATCACAACTGGCGTGCATGTTCTTTTTGCTGTTGTGGTTTCAGAACCTGGGGATGCAGGGGAATCCATAACTGGGGAAACAGGTGATTCTAATGTAGGAGAGGCTGGAGAATCCATAATGGGAGAAGCAGGAGATTCAATCACAGGAAAGTCACTGGTGTCAATAATAAGACGGGAAGAAGTGTCGAAAATAGTTGATGAGGAATCAAAGTCAGGTGAGTCCGGTGAGTCAGGTGGCGCTCGTAGAGGAGAGTCATCTCCTATTGACTTTCTCCGCCGAGAAAAATACTTGTCACTTGAATCAGACACCTTATTTTTCTTGTTTGGTGGTTCATCCTCCCCTAATTGTCCTTTGAAGAAAACAAAAAGAAACCCAACAACAAACACAATTGTAACTAATGTAAGCAAGAACGGAGGGCAGAACTTACAATGTACAAATACTATGCTTTAGTGCGAGGTTTGCTCAATTCACCTGTGCATATCTTGCATTTTAGGTCAAATAAGTGAGCCTTGTGTTCTGAGGTAGTGTCCTTCAGCATACAGGTCAGAACATCTGGCACTGCACTCCTCCTACTTGGCTCACTTGTTCTGTTCCGAGGAGTGGGAGTGCAAAGACTTCTCTTCTATTTGGAGAGAAAAAAGTACATCAACTTCAACATGATGAGTAACCTACATTACACAAATGTCATTAAAATCCTAGCTTAAAGACAAGTACAGATAAACTAATAGGAACAGAACATGAGGTAGCCATTATGATGGCAAAACGTCATCTCCATTCAAATAAGATGAACGCTCACATTGCCCAGGGGTCTTTTATCAGATTTGTTGATGTTTAAACAGGAAAGATCAACCTTCACGGCTTCTGGTTTAGGGATGTTTAGACAGGATAGATCAACCTTCACAGCTTCAGGTGTTTTGACAGCTCCATCTTTAACCTGAAAATAACCATGACGTCATTAATCCCAAAGGGAAACTACTGGGAGCTCAATTTACGACGCGTGTCTTATTTCCATTGGCAGCAGACTTTGGGTTTACCTCTAATGCATTCTTTATGTTTTGGTCTGGGGCCTTGGTTGCCTGCATGTCCTTTTGGCTCATCCTGACTAGTCTGAAAGGACTGATGTCTCCTCGCACAACTCGATACAACAGGCCCTAGAGAATAAGGATTTGATATTACGCTGCGTGCAGTATCCATCAATTTAAATGAAAGCTTTACAAAGACAACAAACGAGCATTTGAAACTTTGTGCACACCTTATTTTTTGGATCTTTAAGGTTGAACATAATTGTTCTGTATTTGTTCATGTATTTGCTGTCTGTATTTCGAAATATGTCGAACATCTCCATTTCAATATTTGCAACAAGTTTTGCAGCATCACTGTCAGTCATGGCCAGGTCTTCACAGTCACAAACCCTTCACAAAAAGCAAGTTAGTCAACATATAATCCACTTCCATTCAAGCCAATCGAGATGAGTGCTGACACTGTCATGAGAGACATACATTATTTCAAATGAGAAATTCTACTTCAACCTTACCTCTTAGACAAGATGCTTGTGAGAGAACGCTGGATGCTCTGTCTGACCTGGTTATTTGGCTGAGAAGGTCTGGAGGAGGGAGCACTGGGTGCAGGTGGCACAGGCAGATTTCGGGTCTCGTTTAGCGGAGTTGGGATTGAAGGTTTCTGGCATGAGGCTACCATGTGGCTTGATGAGGGCTGGGATCCAGATTGCTTCTTCGGGATTATGTATGTCGGCAAAGGAATCTTGACAGCCTCTGTTTCATTGCGTTCAGATCCTAATGCGGTTGTTGATTGTGAGGCCGGACATGGAGTAGATTTAGACCTTATGGGAGCTACAGAGGATTCCGCTTCTTCATTTGTTCCATCTAAAGTGGGATCTTTTGTCAACTCCACAGCGTTGGCGTGAGAGTTACTCTGCGGTTCAACAGGTTCCATACGTTGAGGCATACGTTGAGGTGTTGGACACACATCTGTAGAGAGGCCCTTTGAATAATTTTGGAGGGAAGTTTCAGTCTCTTTTTGTTTACATTCCTGTGAAGCTGTAGGGGGTGAAAAATAAGGTGTGAAGATTATTGTCTGATGACTTCAGTGACATATGCGCCTTTTCCATTAGCCCAACAGCCCCACACCCACTCTCTCCCCTTGACCATGCACCACAGACAAAGCATAGTTGCCTTTGCATTTCTATTTCCATTTCCATTCCATGAGGTGTCAATGGTACGTGACTCAGGCGCTGTTTTGGCGGCCATCATAAAAAAACGACCTTTCTCAAGATGCTGCAACATGCAAAATACTGTACAGCTACTTTCCAAGTTTCTTTTCCCACAACACCGGTTTCTAATGATTAGCTCACCAGCAAGCTCTGCAAAATCTTGAAAATGGTACTCATCATTTGAATTAGATGTGTTTGAGCGAGAAGGATGAAAACATGCAGGATACTGGCCCTCTTGGATTGAAGTTTAACAGCTATGGTGTAGACTAGGGCGTCACGATTATGTCCAAAATAATAATTACGATCATTTTGGTCAATATTTAAATTACAATTATTAATCACAATTATTCATCATGTTTGGTCAAACGTCTATTTTTTGCCCTTTTTTTAAACAAGCAGTGTATAAACAAGGCTTCATTGCTTGATACTTACAAATGATAATAATAAACTAAGATAAATAAATAAAAATAATGATCAAAACATTTACCCAAGACATGGCAAAATACCTGGCACACAGGCAACACAGCTAACTGACTTGCAGAGTACAAACCAATGAAAAAATAATCCTACTTAGAACGAAGCACATTATCTACTTTTAAGCAAATTTGAATCAATTTGCAGTCTAAATGTCATTTTCGGTCATTTCAAACCAAATTGATTTCAGTTTTTTTCTTTCTAAATGGGTCTCAATTGACAGCTAGCATTGTTTATATTAGAAATCAGGTGAGAAACTCAACGCCATTTCACACAGGTAAATAATATATTAGGGTGATAAAGCAGATGCTTCTGTCATGGAAACATGTGGGAAACATTGCCCCCCTGGTGGTAGGGTGACTAAGTGCTTAATTTGACATGTAGGATTAGGGTGAAATCAGGTTTTTTAAATGTTAATATCACCGAGGCTCATCTTAAGTGTGGCAGCCAATATTGTGATCACGATTAACTTTCAAATAATTGTGCAGCCTTAGTGTAGCCTATACCATAGAACTTTACAAGTGGTGGAACATGTTGCAGACAGCGGAACCAAGGTGATCACGATTAACTTTCAAATAATTGTGCAGCCTTAGTGTAGCCTATAACTTAGAACTTTACAAGTGGTGGAACATGTTGCAGACAGCGGAATCAAGGTACGCTATACCATCGCACTTTATAAAGAAACTGGCTGGCATGTGGTGCATTGACATCGAGAGGAACAAAGTCTTGTAGCTTTTGCAAACTCATGTGACTTGTGAATGCCACGTAGCTGCGAAGATTAATGCAACAGTTCACTCTGCTAATCAATGGAATTTGACTGTCATGGACCTGCTGATTGTGTCAGCATTTTAAGTGGCTTTTCCCTACCCTGGGTCCCAATTGTTGAAGCTGTGAACCTCCTCGCTCTAATGCAGTTTTCCCTCACTCTCTCAAGCATGTGAATTAAATGCGCTAACCAAGAACAAATGATCCATAATAAACCCAACTTTACCATTTCTACAGAATAAAATACAAAATAATGCGTGCAAACTCCAAATTATTACACAAGTATATAGTACACACACAAATATATAGTACACACATACATGTAAATGAATAAAAGTACTGTCTATAAATGTAGTAAATAATGTTATAATTGTGTTTTTCATATCGTGTTTGTCGAAACTGAGTGAGAAATATTAATATTTTTCATTTGAGCAAGTTTTTCACAAAATACTTTGGTTTTGCAGTTTCTTGTGAAATGACAATGTATATTGTTTTACATTTTCTTATGATACAGATGCACTTCCTTTTTGTTTCATAATATTTTATACTGTGTTTGCGTTCTATTGATGAGCTTTTCTTTTTCTTTGCATTGTTTAAACTGTTTGCAATGTGTTTGTTTATGTTAAATACATTTAGTCATTGCATTGTGGTGATAGTCGTTAAAGGTACACTGAGTACGATTTGGACTGTTTTTCGTTAAAAAGGAATCAAATAAATGATTATAAATTTCAAAAACCTGCAAATAAATGTGTTCTAAATGACCAACGATATGTTTTAAAAATAATAATAGGTCTAGTTCTCATAAAATTCTATTTCACGGGGAGTGGCACTTGGTCAGAAGCTGCCCTGTTTGTTGTAGCTACGAACAATGGTAAATGCAGCACCTCCTGCGCATATCAAAGGTGTCATAGGGACATTTTTTAAAAGTTAAATTTACCATTCATGGGATCAAAAACTCACATGCTCTTTGATTTTGAAGCCTTCTTCTGCCCCTGAATTTTCCCTCCCAATAATGTTTCCTAAATCACTACAACTCAAGAAGCCCAATGCATAAAAACCAATCAGCATACAAAAAGTCTAACATTATGCGTTCTGTATGGTTGATTGGACATTAGTGATGTGAATCTAATTTTTATTCTCTAACAGAGAATAAAAATTACTGTATGACTGTAATAATTTGCTCGTAATTATTTTGTCTTTTTACATACCCAGTAATAAGACTGCAAATTGAGAATCTGGATCAAGATGATATGCCAGTAAGCACAACAGTGTAAACTGCTTAGCCGTCAAACAAACACTCAATAGCTTTTTAAAGCCAAACTTGAGCTAGCACACTGAGGTTCTTAGACAATTCAGAGCTAATTGAGGCACAATATCCAAAGTCTAAAATCTAAACAGAGTTTGTTCAGAAATGCAAGTTATACAATGCTACCTAATCACTTAATGTTTATTGTAAAACGGTCGATTTGTAAATTGAAAATTCATGAATATTTTAGCATTAAAAACACTACTGCTTAAAGACCTTCCAAACCACGGACGTTGAACTGTCTTCAAAGGCCAACATACACGATTAAAATAATTAGGATCGTTATCAAACTTCTGCAGGAATTGTTGTTGATCTGATGGTTTTAATTAGTTGTGCTGTGAAAAAAAGATCTAAAACACGCAGATGCCAACCCTCGAGTGCCGGAGTTTGACACCTGTGTTCCAATCTGCGGATAGTACTGTTGTGCACATCTAATGTCACCTAAGAGTGCAAGTCATAATTTTGGCCACTAGAGGGTAACCAAATTACACTACATTACAGGGGTCGCCAACCTTTCTGAAACTGAGGGCTACTTCTTTGGTACTGAGTACAGTACTACGAAGGGCTACCAGTTAAAGTTAAGACTCCGATCATGTTAATGATTTTTCACAATAATTAAGTAACAGCTGTAGTGAATATGTAAATCAAGTGTAATATATAATGTAAATGTAATACATGTACAATTGTTTGTAAAATTCATAGAAAATCACCAATGTTCTGTCTCTTGTAAGCTATTTGAAGAACAGGCCTACTGGCTACTCATGTGATGTTTGGGGGCTACCTGGTGCCCGTGTGTATTACGTTGTTGACCCCTGCACTACAATATTGTCACTTAAAGCAAATGAAGCACTGTGGCTCTAAACAACAGACACTACATCATTTTATTGAAACTATACCCGAAATGAGATAAGGCAAAATCAAGTTTCATATGCCAAAACCATGCAAGTTATGGAAAAAAAAATTCAATTAAGTGAAAAAATGATGTATGCATTCAGAATATGTGCATGTGTGCATGTACTGTATGAACAGCCCCAGATAAAGAATTTGACCACAGTGATTTGTTCAACCAAAGTTCACTCAATCATCACGTGTTTTCAAACATGTAGGTCAATTGGCCTAGTAAATGTGTTCTATGTGCCTCCTCTTGTCCAGTAAAAGCAGTCTGAATAAAAATGCACTTGTGGAAAATGAATTGATCTGAAAAATCCACCTGTTTTTATCCATCTCGCGGGGCTAAGCCTAAGCAGGGGGTCCTGGAGCATTCCTATCTCGCTTGTTTTCAATTGTTTCCCTCCTCCAACACAACTAGTTCAAATGATTAGGATTATTATCAGGCTTCTGCAAAGCTTGTTGATGAGCTGATCATTTGAATCAGGAGTGTCGGTCTCGACAAACATAAAAAACAGCCAGGATAGGGGCTCTCGAAGCCTGGATTTGAGTAGTCCTGGCCAAAACACTCAGGTCAAGATGGTCACAGCTCATCTGTTTTGGTTTAGTCATGTGACATTTGCAAGTTGAGCCCTTTGGCTCTGTGATCTCATTTTCAGTGGCAAAATGGCCACCATCTGATATTTGTACAAATGATGCTGCATAATTCCATATGCATATGGGGGCATATATGTGGGGGATATGTCAGACCATTTTTGACTTTGAGTTTTCCAACAAGATGACAAGTACGCACTGTGCTGCTGAGCGGCATGGTGTAACGCAGCCTTGTCCTTGTCCACAAAATCCGGCCTACGGGCCAATTGCGGCCCGTGTTAAAATTTTCACCGGCCCGCCTGTAACCAAATCAATAATATGCAGTCCACCACCACTGCAGATCACAGTATAACATACATTAGTGCATAAAAAGCTATCAAATTTTCGCAGCCATAAAAAAATATTGCCAAAATTGATGAGGCATAATATGAAGTGCTGTGTCCTATGTGTGCACCAGGTTCCAAAATCTGTAAATGTCGCTGAGTGACATTGACGAGCATTCTGCTTGACTAAGGCATAGTCTACACGAAGCCGGGGCACTTGCAAATTGGTGGTAAATTTCTCCGGATTGCCCAATTTGCTAAACGTGCCTGGGTTTTCTTTTTGTTTTGTGTCATCAAAATTGAATGTTTCAAAACTTCCAGCCAAAATGGAGATTTGCCAAATCTTTCGGATTCACGTTTGCGTGTAATAAGTTTATACCGGAGATTTTACGCCGCTCTTTTACCCACCAACGAGGCAGATAGCGGTGACAGCAGAGGTGGAAGCTCTTTTCTGATTGGACAGAATTTGGTGACAATAATGTCGCCAAGCAACTTGGCATGCTTGAAAATAAATGAAACCACATGCTGCTCATATAAAAAAAGGAGAACGTGAAGGAGGACAGGATGCGGGCATTTAAGGGGGAAGGGTGAGCATGAAAGGAGTGACGTGCACTTAAAAAAAACGCCACACATGGCTTGGTTTTTTTTTTTTTCAGTGCCTTGAATAGACGGCACATTTCCAAGCAACGAAGTGTGAACGTGATTGATTTTAGACTAGGACTGCATTGTCAACGGGGGCTGCTCACTCTGATAACCAAAGATTATCAAGTTGGTTGAATGTTATCGTGATTAAGCTAACGGAAAAGAACTTCAAAATAAAAACACAGCGATGCTGTTCGTGACATGTTACTTGTACCATAAGAAAAATTTTTGTCAACGGATTTGATGACTTTGTCCCAAAGTTTGCCTTTGACTCGGATAGCACGGCTTGACAGGCAGCGCATGGTCTCGTATAATATCTCGTAATAATAATCAATGTTTCAAATTAAGTTAGATTGTTGAATCATCCTTAAAGTATTTTTTCCAGACAGATCTTTGCGTCATTTTTTGTGGTCTTTAAATATGGTTTTGGTAAAAACTTGAAAATGAAAGTGGGCCAAAAAGTATGTCATTGGTAATAATAAGAAAAAATAAAATACAATAAAAAAAGAAAAAAAATATTTTGTTTTTGATGTTATTGGTTGAATGCCCCCCCCCCCCCCCCCCACACACACACACACACACACATTCACGCTATCAAATCTGTCCCTCTTTGAAAAACGTTTGGACAACATTGGTGTAAAGTGTTTCACACTAAAAAGGACTAAAGGAAGGAAAACAGAGAACTGGCTCAGCAGATTAGAAAGAAAATGAAAGGCTTGCTAAAGGGTACAATTCATCATTAATTTATAATGAATATTATCCTTCATAACTGTAGACAACCAGCCTGTATCTGGCAACAGGAGTAAAACAAATTGAAAACATTTCAAAAAGACTATTGTCTTCAAAAATAATTTTCTTGCCTATTGTCAAACAGATTGTTGCTTATGCAGGTTGTTATTCTGAAGTGGCCTTCTTTTAGCCTTGACCAAAATCTTTTGAACATCTGAGTAAGGAGCTGAAACATGACGTTTAGAGAAGTCCATCCATCCATCCATTTTCTAGAGCCGCTTATCCCCACACGAGTCGCAGGCTAGACCAAAGACAAGTTGAGCACTATGCCGGTGAGGAGTGGGGTAGAACACCTTGTGGGAAGTGTCCAAATCTCAATGACTGCTGTGAAAATTCTTGGACTGTAATGACCATTCTCAAAAGGTTTACAAGTTTGACAAAATATTACGAGTACCATTTTTTACCTGTAAATTTACTTTCTAAAATAATTCAGGTGAAACACAATTCAAAAGTAATGTCAGGCTTACCTACCCTGGCTATTTAAGTTTATCTTGTGTGTATGTATGATGTGTGCTTGTGTGAATGTGTGTGCACATACAGACATACGAACATATTGCATCTCTGTACATGTATGTGTGCAAACTTTGGTTTAAAAAAAAAATGCTCAATGGATTCCCCCCATACCCATTTGGTGTACATGTAATAAAACACTGACAAACCAACCACAGCAACAATTGCTAATCGTCTGCATGACAGGAAACCATGATGGAAACGTTCTGAAAAGGACAACTCCAAAATAAACCTTAGTTCACCAGATAATATAGACATGAATCCCTTGGTACAGTTTCATTTTAAAATTGTTCCTGGCAGCGTAACAGCTCAAGCCATCCATCTACTTCAACTTTTCCTCCTGTACCGATACAAACAACACAACATAACTATGACTGCACCTAGCATACATAAACCACAAGCTGGCAGGACATGAATACTTCATATAAACTGTTAATGACTTTGCAACCTTTGGTGCTAAGATCCTGACGGTTGCCATTCCTACCTGTCACAAACGAATAAAACCAATGCACTGATTTGTGCTGGTTCATCCAACAAATCTGTCAGAGACCAAAATTAGTGGTGAGCGATTTGTCGAAAACATAATGCTTCTAGAAAGTAGTGTTCTGCTCAGCGGTTTAAGTAAAAAAAAAAAAAAAAAAAAAAAAAAAAGTGAGCATTCATAATTCAGTGTAAATGTGTTTGATTATCTGCGCCTTTCACCAGGCAAAAAGGAATGATTCTAATAATAGGGTTTTTTTTCATAGTATAAAATAAAAAAGGCCATGTCTTGCAGACAACTTCCAAATCCTGTGATCTCATGACTCTTTTGTTAGATTACACAAAAGATATTTTTAACTATGTGGTGAAACTGTCAAGATGCACATGTAATGCAGAGAGACAATATAGCAAAAGCACCAGAACAACCACCACAAACGTGTAGTATGTTCCAAAATGGCACCCCATTTCACAGCCATGTCACACAAACAGGATTGTTTAGACCAGTGTTGAGTTTTCTTTGAATATGATGAAAATGTGCAGCGGGTGTCATGGTGACTTTGGGCACAGAACCCACCCATCTTGGCCACTACACTAGAAGTCAACCATGTGTGCAACCATAAAGGAGCTCTCTGCCAACCCAGAGCTCAGTCAGGGAAACCGGCAAACGAGACGCGGCTGGTGACAAACTCCACTATTGATCACAAAATGTGCTCTGTTGTGTATTTTGAATGTTCCAGAGGACCATGGTTCCATCCATCCATTATCTGTACCATGTTTATGAATATAGGCCCAGCAGAGTGAATTGCTTATTGCTTGTCTGAATTGTGATGTATTTCTGGTTTTCTGTTCATGTGTCACTGATATCACAGGACAGGTGGCTCACTGTCAAGAGACGGTTCAGTGTTTGTATTTGCAGTTGTAGTCAATGGTGATATACTTCAGTGTTTTGTTGGAGGGTGATTTCCAGTAAAGACCACTAGAAAACTGACCCCCAAAGACTTGTAGTGTGTGTGAATTTATAGGGGGTGGGGGGTAAAGTAATCCAGTATCTTATTCAACTAACCCAATCCAGTCCTGTCCATATTGTAAATTTTCAATGTGGAGGGGAAAAAAAAAACTTCCTCTGCATGGGAGTGATGACTTCATGTCGGCTGTGGCAAAATAAAAAAAAATCTAATCCCATTCATCTCCTTTAAGAACTTAAACAATGATGGGTATTACGGTGACTGCATAAGTATGTTTGTAAAGCAGTGTGACGAGTTTGTAAGCTGCAGAAGCAATAAAAATGTCACAATTGCTTTGAAAATACTGTATATGAAATGTTCAAAGCATAATGCTGGGTTAATGATGCCTGTAAACTACTGTGCAAATGTACGGTTGGTAAAGTATGCAATATGAAAAGCTTACTGAGACTCTAAACACCAAATTTCCTCTCAAAGGATGAAATGCACATGTAAGAACTGAATTTGTTCCCTAGTTGTGAAATGTCTGTGAGGATTTCTTGTCCTGAAATTGACGAGATGATGCCTTTGCATAGAGTCGGCAAGGTGCCCGTCAAGCAGCAACCACCCATGTGGGATAAGATTCCCACGTTGAGCTGCGGCCGCCAGATGATAAACCCGCACGGTCACAGGGCTCCTGCTTTCCCAGAGATAGCTCGCTGAATGCTGCCGGAATCGTGACACTTTTCGGGGCTTCCTCAAATTGAGCTTTTCACTTTTTTTGGCAGCAAAACCGAGGGCCAACAACATCTGTATGTAAAATGTTGGTAGATGCTCGTATTTTGTGAGGCAAAGTAAAATGGTGCATTCTGTGACTGTTAAGCTTTGTGAATTTGAAGCAATAGTTCTCTGAAAATGACCTCCATTAACCCATTTGTTCGCGTAAGGGGACACTTGTGAACAGGAGTTGCACTGTAGTCAATATTACAGAGGTATATAGAAGTGTGCTAATAGAGCAACTAGTAGAGCAACGATAATCAAAGGTTTGTCCTCCAAAAGAATGCCTTGCAACATTCATAGTGTATCTGTGCAACAATTCTTCCAACTGTGATCCTCGACTAAACAAAAATGAAAGCTCAATGACTAATAGTTACATATTTACAGAGATAGGCAGAAATGCACTACATTTGTTCAAGGAACCTTTGGAATAAAATGTACTTGCCAGAGAAGTTTTGATACAACATTGTTTTTACGTTTACCTGAGTATATGTTGAGAAGAAATGGTACTTTTACTCTATTATGCTGAGTTGTACTGTGTTTATTACTTCTATTTTTATGTATTTACAGCTTACTGCATTCAATTTCTGGGAGTCGTGAGAGGAGTTTCAGTGAGGAAGCTGTTCTTTAATCAAACAATCATTAGAGATTGATGATCCGAGGAGCTAAGTTGTCTGGGACTTTGAGCCACTGGCAAGGTCATCCCATGGCAAATAAATCTTAGGTAAGCATGACTCACAGACCTCTAAAGATGAGCAAAACAAGTTGGATGCCAGTTTCCCTTGCTTGGAAGCGGGTCCCCAGCGCCCCAAGCCCTGTGGAGCCAGGCCTGGAGGTTCCACTAGTCAAACTATAAAAAAGTCCATCTTTTGACATATGCATCATGATGTAGGTAGAACTGAAAGATTAAGGCATTTGCAATATAACTGCGATGTGATAAAATGTAATTTACTGATCGCAAAAGCTGAAGTTTAAATGGTTAGTTTGAAATGCAGCGAGGAGAATGGAGGGGAGAGGTGTCATCACAGTAAGCCAGTCCTTCTCAAATACTGAGGCGGGCCCCCCTGGGGGGCGCGAGGCTATGCCAGGGTGGAGGGCGCGGATCAAGGAAGAAGCTTAAAAGTTATCTATTAGGCTTAAAAGTGAACTTTTGCTGAAGGTTTATTTATATTGCTTTTTTCCTTTTGTAAATGTTAAAAAGGATACAACTTCAGGCCGCTTATACACATTTTTTTTCCGATCGGTATTGATCTTATTTATATTCACCAAAGCAACTGGGGGCGGCGAAATAAGTTCTCTTTCCCAGGGGGGCTTTGTAAAACGAAAACAAAAAAAATTGAGAAGCACTGCCGTAAGTAAAGGATGCTCATAAGAGTTTGGTGAGTTTTTGAGGCAGATGTTTCTCTAAAATGTTTGGTCCTTTTGGCCGTGCGACGTTAACAAAAACAACATTGAAAAGATCCTTCAAAACGTAAGCACATTCTGCCTGGCAATTGGATTATTTTCCATCACTGTTAAGCCCTAGCGGTAGGCTTGGTCACCCCACAGATTCAAATACAGTGTCTTCATTCAGTCATGTCAGCGAATATTGCAGATATTTGTTTTTTTAACTATCCGTATATTGTTTGAAAGGATTACTGGTTTAAATTACTGTGCTCCGAAATGCAAAGTGATTTCAAATGATTAAAATTGTGCTTCAGTATAATATGGGCCATATTTGGCATAAGAACAGTAATATACTTACCAATTCTTGATGCCTGCCATATTTGTGACAACCAAGGAATTAATATGTACCAATGTGCATGATTGTGTAACTTGTGCAAAAAGGAAGGACTGGGGAACTTGTGTTAATGCTGCGATTTGATTTGGAAGAGAATGAGTAGTGAATGGTACATACACGATGTGTAAAACTTAGGTGATGGTTGCGGAGTGGTCTGAACTCCTGTGAGTGTGGGGTCACATTCTATGGAAGATGTAGCCTCTGTCTGTGTTCCATCTGTTTCCATCAGTTCCTCTTCTTCTGCGCATTCTTGAGCTTTTGCTGCTAACCTTGCAGACACCCTACTAGAGCTTTGACCCTAAGGGAAAGATATTTTCACTCATCAAACATTTATGTTGACTGACACTGATTTAGACACCATATTTCTAAACCAGTATGTTTAAAATGACCAAATTACCTTTGTAGTAGGTTTCACAGTTGTGTTTTTTTTCTGTGCTTGGCCTCTAGGATTGGGCAACATTGTGTCAGAGAGGGACTTCATTGTGAAAGCTGCATGCCCCAAAATGCAATCATTGCCACAATAAACTGATTCCAGTAATGCTGGTTTGGAGCATCCTGGGCCAATACACAGTGGACTAGAGCGACCGGTCTCCATTTCACTTTCAGGTTCAGTTCCGGCCTCAGCCCTTATCGCAGCAACTTCTTCTATGTGATTCGCCTCCAACTCTACAGTTTTCTGAAACCAGATTGGCATCTTAATACCAGACCTCAAATTGAATAATTTCTAACAATATAACAATCATGTCACTTGGATAAGTTACACATTCAGTGTCATTCAAGAAGAAATACTGGCCATGGCGTGTACAGTGACTGGAAGAGCAATTCTTGGGAAAATGAACTGTCTGGATATAAAACATTTCACAACACTTATGTAAGAACCAGAATTCTAATTGTATCCGAACCTTGAGAGACTCAGATTCTTCCTTCTTCTCTGGTTCTTCACCAGAAGGACTGAGTAACAAGCTCTCAGGAGAAATTTCTGGATCAGCCTGGGAGTGACTCTCAGACTGGAGTTGGCTCAGCTGCTTTGTAGCACAAGATGGACATATATACTCTTTACAGCCTTCTGACTCACTGATACCGACACAGTCACCGTGGAAAGACTCCTGGCAAGTGTTACAGGAGATCATGAACCTAGAGTGAAAACCAAACGAAGGGATCAGGAAATTCATCATTTGGAGCGGGAGCAACAACTCTGCCCAGGAGATAGATTACCCTAACTTTACCTGTTATTGTGTTTTTGCCGACAGATGCAGTACAGAGCCTCGGGGTCATAACCCTTGAAGTCCGATAAGCATGAATGTTCCATAACATGTTTGACACTGTCGCCTGGGTTCCCCTCCTCTACATCTGGTGCATTGTCATACTGGCCTGGAGTTGTGTTGGTATTTTGATCTACATCTGTGTCTAAAATAATCAAGTCTGAGCTTGTTTGTTGAACAGGACTCAAACTTACAACAGAGAGTATATCTGATGGATTAACAAGAATCACTTCATCATCATCTTCATCCGCTATGGTTTTCTGAACCTCAAATGCCTTAGCCCTCCCCCTGCCCCTTCCTCTGCCTTTACCCTTTCCACACCCCCTCCCTCTTCCTCTCCCTCTGACTCTTCCTCCTCCACTTTTCATGGGTTCACAGTCCAATTGCTCATCTTGGCTTTGTATCGAAAGCATTTCATCGCTACTCGAGATTAAAACTATATCCTCCACATCCTTTAGTGCCACTTCATCTGAAAGAAGAGGCTGCAAAATTCCCACATTGTCTGCTGGTGTGCTGAGTTCAGACACTTTTGTGTCATCTGCGGTTTCTGGAGGTTCTGTGGCACTGCCCACTCCCAAAACA
This sequence comes from Hippichthys cyanospilos, assembly GCF_059441005.1. NCBI lineage: Eukaryota > Metazoa > Chordata > Actinopteri > Syngnathiformes > Syngnathidae > Hippichthys > Hippichthys cyanospilos. The sequence continues at coordinate 19,712,380 of NC_142370.1, forward strand.
TCTGGGACATCCAAACCTTGAGATGTTTCCATTGACAAATCCTCATCCCCACCAAGAAGGGTGAAAGCTGTGTGAAAAGCAGACCCAATATCCAGCCACATGCTTGGGTCAAAACACCCTCCTGCAGGGGCCAAAGCTGGTTTTGTCTCAGATACAGGTGAGGATGAGGCAGACCACTTAAGATCATCTACAACAGTTTGTTGCGGTGGTTGAGCAGCTTTGTTTTCCTCAGAGGTTAACGTTCCTCGTGTAGGACGATGGCCTCTGACTTTCCGTGGAGGTGGAGAGCTGTGGGTTAAGTCTCCAACTTCTTTCATGAACTCACGTCGAGCTATGGTTGACCGCCTGAAACCCCAAGATTTTCTAAGCTGGGACAATCCCGGTTTTTTATCTGTAGATTCAGACTGGCTCTGCTGCTCTTCTGTAGAAAGAAACCGTAACACCCATAAATACAGATTAATTACCTCGTGATCATTCATCTTTGCCTGTCAACAAAATACAGTGCTGAACAGGGTCTTTTACCTGAGCATGCATTATTCTCCATTGCTTCTCCGCTGACATCCACAGGAATGAATCAAGGCTGTTCAAAATAAAGTATAATTGTTAGCAGAAATGTATAGATGTGCAAAGAATTATCATACAACATATGTCTGCTTTGCAAAACAGAATAAAGGGAAAAGTATCTTGTTTTTTCACATTTTACTAAGTTTTGATTTGTAAGGAACATGTCTTTTTCCAAAAAAAGACACAGACAACTGCTGATCTTTGAAGCTCGCGATTAATCGTACAGCTTTTAGCAGTTAAAACACGGTCTCTACTCTGCTTTTGTGACAAGAATCACTTTCATCTTAAAAGCTATTACAACAACACTCATTTTAACTTGAAAACTGTTGGGTCCCTGGGACTCGCAACACTAGAATACTTTGGGTCCCAACGAAAACATTTGGAGTCCCAAAGTGTGCAGTAAAAGGAAAAATTAAGTCCAAGGTTCAATTGCATGTACAAGACGTAAGCAAAACCCTACAACAGATATTAAAAATGTCAAACTAAAATGTATTCAAATAGAATGACCTTACACGTAGCATCAGTCGTCATCTTTTTTTATATCGCAACCACTGATACAATAGTTTATTTTGGTAGAAAAGTTTGCTTTTTACTTTCAGTGTTCTTTTGTTAGTTTCAACATTTCTATTTTGCTCCTCTTCTTGAGCTTCTGAAGCATTTTCGCTTCACTTTTTGGCTCGTCACCTTGATTTGTCACTGATACATAAAAAAATTGCAGTTTACTTTGTTTTGGGCCTAAAGATAGAACTTTTTTCGAAGGTTTTTTTTTGAGGGGGGGGGGGGGGCAAAAACAAACAAACAAAAAAACAAAAACAGATCCCAGAATCTTTGTAAGGACAAACAAGTCCACTGTACTGTGCGATTTTTTTGTGAAATAAATTTGATTGGTTTCAAAATTGATACACAACTTGATTGGGAAAAATATTTTTCCTCCTGAAGGTGTACCATTTGAGGACCACTGCACCATACAGAGCGGGGCTGTCAAACTTGTTTAAGCTTTCGGGTCGCATGGAGGAAAATCTATTCCCAAGTGGGCCATACCAATAAAATCATGGTATACATTTATTAAACTTTAAAACAACAACCTCAAACATATAATTCTTTTTAATTGCTGTCTAAAATAAAACAAATACAACATCCCCATTAAATAATGATATATTAACATAACTATTCATCATAAAACACGTTTTTCACTTACCATATTTTTCAAACTATAAGCTACGATTTTTTTCCTCATGTTTTAAGCCCTGCGGTTTATAGTCCTGTGCGGCTTATCTGTGTGTGTGTGTGTGTGTGTGTGTGTGTGTGTGTGTGTGTGTGTGTGTGTGTGTGTGTGTGTGTGTGTGTGTGTGTGTGTTTTGCTAGCCACCAGCAAGCAAATGTGTGTATCTGTTCGAAGTGTCAATTTATGGAAAAACCTTCAAATAAAACTGAAGTGACTCAAAGGCTGTGCTCAAAGAGTTAAAACAATATATTGTTTAAAAAAAATAAATCAAAAAAATATATACACACACATACACATATATATAAATATACACACACACATAGATAGAGATAGATAGATAGATAGATAGATAGATAGATAGATAGATAGATAGATAGATAGATAGATAGATAGATAGATAGATAGATAGATAGATAGATAGATAGATAGATAGATAGATAGATGTCTAAATTGAATGGGAATGTATAACATAAATTTGTGATGTGTAAATTTTATATACAGTACACAGTATACGTGATTTTATTTATGTATTTATGATTGTATATGAATTATATAGAATGTGTTATGTTCACTAAAATAACTATCCAACAAAGGGACAGACAAAAAAAGATGCTATTGAAGTATTGATTTTGAACTGCAATTTAATTAACAGATTTCCATCCATCCATTCATTTTCTATAAATATGTTGGAACTAAACAAAGAGCGGATGTTGCTGTTGGTAGACAATTACGAAAAAAATAAATAACTAAAAAAACATTATAAACTTCATATCCCATCTTTTTGCGTGAAAATCTTATGTTATTACCTGCGTCTTATAGTCCAGTGTGGCTTATCTGTGACAAAAATCTATTTTTTTGCTCATTTTTTGCTGCTGCGGCTTATATACCGGTGCACCTTATAGTCCGGAAAATACGGTATTTAAAAAAAAAAAAAAAAGCTACTTTTTATACGTTACAAAATCATCCCATGGAATAAACCCATTTGAGGGCCAGAACAAGCCCGCGGGCAGTATGTTTGACACCTCTGATCCAGATGCTGTAACTGTCAACTAACCCAGGCTTACTCAAAATGATCAAGCAGATCCAACAGACAATTATGAGCATTATGTTTCATGCTGATGAAACTCAGTGGAAATTCCCCCGAATTAATAGGGTTGGCTTCACACGAGGAATAACGTTAGCCACCTTAGCATGAACTTAAGACTGACTTATTTGACTAGGACTTCATTTACCACCCTCATTCCTCGCTGCTTTATCCCTGCTACAGGAAAATAACTTCCCGAAATCCATCTCGGAGTTGCAATTTAGTCAATTTAATACTATAGTTTAAACATGTTTTTTGGCTAAATTTACCAACCTTTTGCAGTGATTGTCACTCCCTCAAGCCCACACAAAAGTAACTTCAGCTACAGGAGAATAAATTACCATATTAATTAGCCATGTCGGCGTTGTTTGTATGGCGTGATTTTACCTAAGCACTGCAGATCAGTACTGCAGCATGTGCCCTAGCGAAATCTGTCTGGCAATACGGCTGGTTGTAAAGGAAGCCAGACTATGCTTTAAAATAAAACATGGGATATCAAGTAATGTGAGAGAACAAACGCACTGTGACAATTGTTTAAGTTAATAAGCATGCGCGTGACAATGATTGTAATCTGCTGGATCAGGGGTGGTAAACATTGGGCATGCTGTCAAGCATAGGGCATGTGGGGCGTTTCTGGCCCACAAATGGGCTTTATCCAGCCTGCAAGATGATTTTGTAAAGTACAAAAATGAGATTTTTTTTTTTTTTTTTCCAAAAAATGAGAATCTTGAAATGTTTTATTATAGATAGTAATGTTAAGGTTTTATGATTAAAAGTGATGTGTTTGTACTATTTTGGCCAGGATTAAAGAATAATAAATCTGAAGTTAAAGTTATATATCACCATGATTTTATTGGTCCAGCCCACTTTAGATTTTTCACGTGACCCTCAATCTAAAACAAATCATTATCTTATGCTGTGAGACTCATGCCTTGAGTAGCATTTGTAAACAAAGTTGTGTTCTTTTTCTGTGAGATCAAAACAAATATGTTGGACAAAGTTGTGAAAAAAAACGTTCTTAAGGCGTCAAGTTTTGTTGAATAAAAGGAGTAGCTAGACGATGATTAATACTTTGATGGCAAAAAACGATACGTTCAAGGGACGCACGTTGATTTGAAAGTATGCGTCCCTCGTCAAAAATTCTGCGTCTGGGACGCCGGCAAATGAGAGCAGTGCTTTGTGTGAACAAGGATGGATTGGTCCGTTGGTTCAGTCTGCTCACTTTTGTATTGTAAATAATGTGTTCAGAACCTCGGCTAACAAGTGCAGTTGTTAGGTGCAACTACCGCAGCCAGCTGACTGCCTCTATTCTAGTTTGTCCCATTACTGTAATTACCATAAGAAAGAATATGTCTGATATAGAAATGCAAATCTGCGCATCAAAACTCGACTCATATGGCTGAGAGATCAATCTTCCATGAGTGGTGTCAAAGAAAAAAATCGAATCTTCAAGTTACTGATTATAAGACACACCCATATGTTCAGCATTCATTTTTGAGGTGAAAAAAGTATGTCCTATATGTCGGGAATAATGGTATTCTTTCAGGTAATTTTGCTTTTTTTCTCATCAGAAAGAGGGCCCCATATAAAAACTGCTTTCAGAGTTTTTCTCAAATTGCCTACAAGGCTGCGATGCAATGAGAATACAGGTATATACACGTGCCTGAAAAAAGTGTGTGTGTGTGTGTGTGGGGGGGGGGGGGGGGGGTGTCAACAATCCCTTTAAGAGGTCAGACATCTGATTTTACACATGATCAAGCATAAGTTGGACTCAAATCAGCTGAGAAACCAAATGATACAATCCCATTCATCTGCAATTGATTATTCAATACTGTGCATATTCTGCGCATTTGTGAAGGAAAAATTAAAAATCCTGCGTTCGAAAACAAAGACAGACTTCAGATAGACCAGGCCTTCCAATCATCAAAACATATTTGTTTTTAATAAACGTAAATAACGACAAAAAGATGGCACATAAATTTGATATACTCAAGACTGAATGGGATCATGGACCTACCTGCAGCTGATGCTCAGCATCACTCACTTTGAACTCACTTAAATACTCTTAGGAAGGATGATATTAATGCAAACAGAACAGCTACTAAAACCATTTATACCTGCTCAGCTCTAGTCCTAGACCAGGGGTGCTCAATGTGTCACCCGTGGTCAACTGGTCTACCGCTTAGCTATTTTGGTTGCCTGCATGACATTGCACTTAAAAAAAATAAAAAAGAAAGAAACATTAAGGAAAAAAAAACGTCAGTCGGCCCTTGATTTTTTTTTTTTTTTAATCTCCCTGAATCCTGGGCCATATGAATGCAAAAAAGGTATTTTGTGCACCCGTCCCTAAAAAATATAGTTAATATGACGTCTCAGAAAAAAAATGAAATAATCAACGGAAAGGTTCTTTATGACCTTGAGACAATATTTGCCCCCCCCCCCACACACACACACACACACCACCCAAAAAAATGGCCAATCCCTTTGTCACTGATGTTAGTGGATGCCTGCAAGGGGGGGCTAGTGTGTGCTTTTGTGTATTGCAGAGGTTAACTCCTCTTGATTTGGCTTGTGTCTCGCAGGCTGAATGGAGTTGGCCAGATTCAATTTATACCTTTTTCATCTGGCAAAGTTTTAACTGAGGTAGCCCTTCTGCCCCAGCAACTCGTGCCTTGACTTGTGTGGTATGTATGTATGTGTGTATACGCAGCTGTACAGCTGCAAAAATGGCCACAACAAGTACCACTCATGATCACAAATTATGATGTAGAGCAAGTTGATTTAACCCTTGCGATTAATATTAACTGATGGGAGTGGGGGCAAGATACAGAAACCATGGTTGCTTCTGAAGCTGTGGCATCAGTAGGTTAATGAAATGTCCGTTTAAAGCGCTCCATTTTCTATCTTTGTCTTAACTCATAATTTGCTGTTTCCCATCCATGGCAGTTATAAAATTGATGTAGGGCAACAGATGTGATTATTATTGTATTACTTTCTGTACTGTACAACATTTAGATTACATACAGTATGTACTGTACATGACTACTAAAATGAGGCTTTCAGATTGAGATTTTCTATTAAATATTCATTTACTTCATACATTCAAATTATTAGTATTATTATTCTGAGATTTAACTTGTTTACTCATAATGACTGAAAATTTTTAACTTAACGATTGGGAATTATTAACGTTAGTTATATGTTGTTTCTGTGTTTAGCAAGCTTTCCAATTAATCTTTTGAAAATAGGCTAATGGTTGAGAAAATTACATTGGTATGGAATTACTTCTATTTTATAATAAATGTACGCTGGTTTACTATTTAAAAATATGCCAGAAATGTATCTACATTTTCCGAATTCAATTTAACTTAATTGGCTCTTTTGAATCTGAAAGTGAAACCGATTAATCGCACGTAACATTGCAAAATATGTGGTCAAAATTGACGATTAAGAAGTAAATCGGGAAATTGCACGTTTGACCCAGCAATTGTTGGGACCCATACTTTTTCTACGACAAACGTTTGGTGTACTCAGCATTTCTAGGTTCGTCTACTGAATAGGTTGATAGCTACTTTCACTTTTGAAGTAGACAACACAGCATTTTCGACAGGCACACATGACACATATCATCGCTAATTACTGTATAGTCATTATCTGCCACAACAATCGATTGAACACAAGGCTGAGCAGTTACGCTTTCATATATATATATATACACATATGTGTGTGTGTGTGTGTGTGTATATATATATATATAATGACATTTAAAGGGGAGCGTTGTTGAACACAAACTTACAATTTCCAAAGAAAGGAACAGTCGAACAGACCATTGAAGTAGTCGAAGAGTACAGCTAGTTTGGCTAACAGCTAGGCGCTCGAATATCAAGTACACTGCGATGACCTGTTAGTATACTAAGACAAATCTAACCTTCAACGGCTGTGTTGTTTTGCGTAGACGCCACGAGGAAATCTGAACGCACACCTCCGACAATAGGTGGAATTTTACCCAACTAAGACTGGGATTATCCTGTTAGCACAACCATCCATTTTCTGACTCAAGCTACTTTCGGGGTCTCGCGAGACTATGCAACTGAGTTCCCGGTGGAGACTTCCTTTTCCGTTTTAACAGTCCTGTACTTACCAGTCATTTTGAAGACCGGCAGTCATTTGCTTTGTAGTCACCCGAAGGGTCTTTCAACCTTGGTCCTCGTGGGCACACCTGATCGAGATCGTTGTCCAGCTTCTGCGGACTGTTCTGATGATCTGATCATTTCAACCAGTGTTGCAGCAATGCCATATCGTCGGCCACACAGCACAATTGCTTGCAATGTTTCAGTATTTTTAGAAAAGAAGACAAGTTTTAAGATTGTAATTAATCGTTTTATTTTTTTAAATTGACAATGTAACAACAAATCTTAACCAGACCTGCGATAAAAGTAAAACGACAAAAAACTGTGTAACGGTTTCAAATGTGCTTTGAAAAAAAATTTTTTTTTTTCTTTAATAATCAAAAACACTGAAAAATGACTCCTATGTGACCACCGAAGAGCCCCTATCCAGCCTGTTTTCCATGTAAACCTCATCCGGTACACCTGATTCAAGTAACCATGATTGTTCAGCTAATATGCAAGCTTTGCTAAAGTCTGACCTGGTAAAGAAAGACATACGACACAGACAAATTTCTGGTCGTTGAGGACCAGTATCATGCCTGTTTTAGATATGGGTCTCGCACCTGAGACGTAATGTATAGAAACCCGTTGAACACCAAGTAAACCAATATGCAGCAAAATATCAAGGACATGTTTATTTTGTTCACAAGTCATTTTAAGGTATTTACAATATGTAAACAAGAATGAGACACAAATTCAAATGAGACATGCTTGCGTGATCATAACCAGACAAAACTTAGTTTCTATTCAAGTATACACAACTTCAAACCGCCTAACCGGAATTTACGTGAACTTTGGAAAACCAGTTTAACAGACTTAACCCAGTACTGACATTCATGTGTAATTTAGGTGAAATAAATTTTAGACGTAAAAACGTGGTTTCATCAAAACATACTATAAAACATAATAAATATCGTTCGTGTATCTTCTTAGAAAATCTTTTTACAATTAAATGTTTTCTTTTCCATAAATCACATAATCACATGTTTTACTCAGACCTGTACAATGTGGGATTTAAATTAAAACAAAAACATGACATGAAAAGGACATGATTTCAAAAACAAAACAAAACCAAGACAACCTTTGACGGCACCACAATAACTGACAATCAATTATTCGTGGTAGTTCAACGTTTCCACATGGTATGATGATGAACAAAATATAATAAACCCTTTTAAGCTTTGACAGCAGCAATGAATCATGTTAGTGTAAAAAATATACTGCAGTCGGCTACAATCTTGAGCAGACAAGAAATTAGGTGGTAACATAGCGATAACAAAACTACAATATGGCAACAGAGAAAATCCCATTTGTTTATTTTATAACCCATTTTTTTTACTATTTGAATTTGAAAGAACATAGAAACAAACAAAAATGCCCCCCAAGCATTTGGGAATGGAAAGTGAAACGTGAACTCTCGGCGGAGCAAGCATTGCGGGTCCAAGTGTGAAACAGCAAGGTCCACGGGAGCATTGGAAAACATGCTCAAAACAAAATGGGGTGACGGTTATGCCACAGTAACCCGAACACTGTCCTTACTTTTGTCAATATATGTGGGAGAGCTGCTCTTGTCGGATATGGATGAGGACGAAGGTACCGCTGCTCCTGCAGGGGCAGTCAAAGCTTGTGCGACCGAGGAACTGCCTGTGGATTTGCCCAAAGTGTCTGGGTTGGGCTCCACTTCTGGTTCTTGTTGTGAAGCTGAAGCTGGAAGACAACACATCAATAGACTCATGCAAAAGTAAGAAATATGTTTTGAATGTCGAGTGAAACGACAGGTAATAATGTTTTTTTTTTTTTTTCTGATCATTAATCACCTTAACTGGAAAGAAGGTGGTGCAAGAGGCTTATTACCTGACTGCGTGCACGACTTCATGTGCTCTGGCCAGTGAGCTTGCTGGCAGGGATAATCACAGTAACTGGTGTTCCAACAACAATAAAAGATGGCCTCCTTCCTGCAGTTGGCACACCACTGTTTCTTTTTTGTCTCATCCACAGCCTGCTGCTTTTCCATTTCCATCTGCTTTTTCACATCTGCCACCAGTCTTTCTCTCTCCTGCTCCAGACTCTGCCTCATTTCTGCCATTGTTAGTTCTATGTGATGGTTGCACAAAAACAAATAAATGATCATTCTTTCGGAAAACATTCAGTTTGCAGAACTAGAACCGCGAAAATAAAGAGCTGCCGTATTTACAGTATATGCAGCAGACAAACGAAAGACCAAATCAAAACTACCGTTGACTCGATTGAACGAAATAAAACTTTCGGGTAATTCACGTTCCAACGTAATTCACGTTGGAAATCTCACACTGAAAATGTTCAAAGAAATATATCCAAAACAATATGTATCTTTCATAAAAACATATGACATATTATATTAGTGGTATTGCCATACTTGACTTACTAAGAGTAACTATGGAGTGGTACATATAAAAACACAGACTCTGTCTGTATGATTAGAAAAGAGCTAGATGAATTACTAACTGCTCAAATTATGCTGAACCAACCTATCCATGATCTACTAAATTAAGCACTCTCTACACTTTAGTTGAATCTAAAAGAGCACAAATAAACGTACAAACCATACAATAACCGTGTTTGGAGCAGTATGCAGTAGCTGTTCAAAATCAGAGGGTTGCTGTTATGGTCAAAGAGGTACAGGTGAATTTAAAAAAAATGGAAGATATGAACGCATATAAAACAATGTCTGTCTCTGTTAAAGGTGTTCATTTATGGAATAATTATGAAATGGAACTGAGAAGTGGTGAATTCATCACTGTCTTCAAAAAGACTGTAAAAACAGTGTACAGTGTAGAGTTACAAAGATATAAAAATCACTTATAGAATAATTAGGATTTTCTGTACACATACAAAATTATTTACCGTATTTTTCGGGACTATAAGCCTCGACTTTTTCCTCATGATTTGAGCCCTGCAGCTTATAGTCCAGTGCGGTTTATCCGTTGTTTTTGATTTATTTTTTTGCTAGCCCCCAGCAAGCAAATATGTGTATTTCTTCCAGGTTTCAATTTATGGAACAACTATGAAATAGAACTGAAAAGATGTTGATCAATGGCTTTGCTTAAAGTGTTTTAAAAATATATATAAAAAAAAAATGTCTAAATTGAATAAGAGAATGTTTAAAATTTGGGGTACATTTGTGATGTGTAAAGTTTATATACAGTACACAGTATATATGATTTTGTTATGTATTTATGATTGTATATATGAATTGCTTGCAATGTGTTTTTATGTTAACTAACCCTAACCCAAATTCAGCTTCAACTCCAGAGTCTCTGGTTTGCGGGTAGCAATCCTAAAAATGTACGTTATCATCTACCCTATTTCCCGCCAAAAACGAAGAAGTTCTTTCTGATTGGACGCGTGCTTGTAAATGTTAATTTATATATATATATATATATATATATATATATATATATATATATATATATATATATATATATATATATATATGTTCTATAAATATGTCGGGACTAAACATGCAGGCATGTTCAGTCTGTTAAAGTCTGCGCATCCCATGACTTAAGAAACATACCCAGATTGTGCTTCATCTCGGACAACTCTTGTTGATGCAACCACTGAAGTTTCTCAATCTCTATCCTCAGCCGTCGAATCTATGGAACAAGAAAACAAATTGATTGAGTGGCTCTTGTAAAGTGGCATCCAGAGCAATCAATAAAACATTCACCTCTGTGATTGTATTTCCCGAAGTGCTTTTAGAAAGGTCGTTGTAGATTTCAGTCATTGTTCCTTTTATTGAGTCCATCATCTGAAAATGTTTGATCAGATCTTGTCAGTGAGTTTTTACAGGAAATGTACACTAACAAATGAAAACAAGAGACCAATTACAGGCATTATGCCATTTCTGCAATGCAGAACTGCAGTTACTCTGCGTGAGGGACTTACTTTACTCGTGTATTTGGCTATATCTGCGGCTGCATCGGCAGAGGCAATGGGGATTGGCAAATCTGATGACAAGTAGGAAGATGAGCTATTTGATGACGAAGTATTCTGAGGAGAGTCTTTCAATTGAACTAGAGGAGTTGAACAGTAATAGAAAGATGTTAAATATGTCTACAAAAATATGGTAGATTACATGAATGTTAAGGCATGTTTAAACACCTTTGGCTGCTTGTCTGGTCTGGTAGCGGGTGCTTGAAGAATTCTGCTGTGACTGGCTTTGTGTCTGCACCTGCCCTTGTGACTGTGTACACGACTGATCTGCCTGTTGCTGCTTCTGAACCTGACTCTTCTGGAAGGAAGTCTGCAATTTGGTGGGATTCCAAACGACTGCTCGCTGCACAGCCTGGACTGTTTCTTTGGGCAACAGGGGGCGCTGTTTCTTTACTGCCGGTGAAGTTAATGATACCGAGGTGGAGGGAGCGCTTGAAGTGTTAGTATTTGAGGCCGCACTGAGCTGACCAGTTGCGGAGGAGGGAACGGGGTTAGGCGTAGTTGAAGGAGGCTGCAAGCCATCTTTCTGAGGGGAAGCGGCTGGTGCAGTTGCTGTAGTGGAATTGGTTGCTTTACCTGGTAAAATTTAAATATTGACATAAAAACATGGATATTATTTCCTCTTAAATCACAATCATGGGGAATCTTGTATCAAATGTCTTACCCTCCAATTTGGCAGCGTTGCTCTCTTTGGGGGTTTTGGTGACTGAGCTACCGTTGTCCTTTCTCGACCTCTTCGAGTCACGAGATCCATGTTCATCTCCGAGGTCAATCACTAGCTCTCTTTCAGAATCAGAGTCTTGCTCAGCCACTGATGTTGCGTTTGCTGTTCTCCCCTCCTCTGGGGACTTTAGCTTATCGGTGAGGGGCTGAGACGCGGCCACTCTGGGCTTTTCTTGAAGGGCCTCATCCTGTCCATTGCTACTCTGCTTCTCTCTGATCTGCGTTGCAGGGGGAGATTTTTCCCCCATCCCTCCAGCAGAGCCCGTATTCGTTGTTTCTGGATTCGCTTTGGGCCTCTTTCGATCCACTTTGACCTTTTCTTCGTGTACGGAGCTCTTTTGCTTGTGTTCCTCATCAGTGGCATATTCGCTGTCACTGGAGTCAGATTTATCAGAGTCTTCTGTGTCACTATGATCCACACCTTTATAGACATCTTCGGAAATTTCATCTATCCCTGCAAAAGACAAACAGTTAAAATAAAAAAATAAAAAACAAATAACATAAAAACAAATCCTTGTTTTTTTCGGTAATGAAAACAAAAATGATTTTATATTTAGTCTCGACTTAAAAGGAAACACAATTGAGGTGGAAGGACTTTTTTTCTTTTTTTTTTTCTTCGGAGCAACCTTCAACAATCGAAAATATACACAGAGAGCAGGGTTTATTTCCCATGGTGGCTACATAGCCCAAACATGTTAGCAAAGCGGCAGAAATATGAAGCTATGCTAGGATAGGTAAAAATAATAATAAAAAATAAATACAAATTTGGATGCAAAAAACATCAAGGCCATAAATACAAAACAATATAATGAGTAAGTAGGTGGCTCAGTGGGGTGGAGGTTAGCACGTCCAGGGACCCAAGCTCAAATGCACCTCTCTACGGTCTTCCTGTGTGGAGTTTTCACGTTCTCTCAGAGCCCGCATTGGTTCCTTTCGGGCACTTCGGCTTCCCCCCACACTCCAAACACATGCATGACAGGTGTATTGGACATACTAAATTGTCCTCAGGTGTGATTGGGTGCGTGAATTGGCTAGCAACCGCTTTCTGCCCAAAGTCAGCTGGGACAGTCACCAGGAAGCCCTTGCAACCCTTGTGAGGATAAGCGGCTCGAAAAAATGGGTGGATAGACCACAAGTAAGTACTGCATGAAATAAATGTGCTATTTTTTCAACGGTGTAATTATACAAAATAATTGATCAGGTGATTTTCACAACCTCCGAAAGCCGTATGTCAGAAAAGTCATAAGCCCAGGATTGAAAGCATTAAAATTGGAAATAGATGCATTCACGAGATATCGGAAGTGATAATGAATTATTCATCAATGTTGGCATGACATAATGTTCGGTTTCAAGTAGGCCAAATATTTCCTTGATTAATTCACTTTTTTTTTTTGCCACAGACATAGAGCAATCACTGCTGTAACATTTGTCCCAACTAACTTATTTCGGCAACTAAATAAGAGGCAGCATGTTAAAATGTCAAGCTTTGTGAGGAGAACAAGATCGTGTCATCCAACAAACTGCTGCGAAAATGAAGCTCACCGAGGAGAAGTCATTCACACTTAAGCATAGGGTACACGTAGCTGGGGTTATTGCAAAAAGGTGGTAAATGTTTCTGGTTTGCCCCATCTGCGAAATGTACCCGGGTTTTTGAGGGGAATTAAAACATAAGGTCTCAAAAACTCCAGTCAAATTGGAGATTTGCAAAATTCAGCTTCAACTCCAGAGTCTCTGGTTTGCGGTAGCAATCATAAAAATGTACATTATCATGTACCCTATTTCCCGCCAAAAACGAAGAAGTTCTTTCTGATTGGATGGAATTTGCCAACCTAGCGGCTTTGCGTGCTTGTAAATGTTGATTTTATATATATATATATATATATATATATATATATATATATATATATATATATATATATATATATATATATATATATATACTGTACATACATATACACACACAAACAGGACTGTGACAAAGTATTTGTTCGCTTCCTGATTTCTGTGTTTTTTGCATATTTATCAAATGCAAAGGTTTCATTTTATCAAACAAATTTTAACATCGCACTGAGACAACCAAAATATAAAATGCATTTTCTTAATGGCAATTTTATTGCCAATGAAGAAAGAGTCCAGACCTATCAGGCCAAATGTGAAAAAGTAATTCCTCTTCCTTGCTCAAATCATAAAACAACTGTGTCTAACCAGTTGTGGGATAGGTGAGTTCCGTTTCACAGGCCACTCCCAAACATGAATGCCTTCAGCTTTGTTGCAAGAAATCATCTGAACAAAATCTGTGAAACAAAGTGAAGTAGGCTACAAAATACCAAGAAGAAATGCATCATGCTACAATTACCAAAAAATTCAGAAGAAATGAGAATCCGTTTGGAAAAGGTTACAATGTAATTTCCAAGAATCTAGGGTTCAAGCATACCACAGTCAGAGCCATCATCCACAAAGGGAGAAAACTAGGATCAGGGGTAAACCTTCCCAGAAGTGGTTGGCCTAGAAAGATGTCCAAAGAACCTCAGGCATCACTAGCCTCAGTTAAAGTCAGTCAGTGTGCACAACTCCACTATGAGAAAGACACTAGCCAAGAATGACAGCCATGGGAGGGATCCCAGGTAAAAACCACTGCTGTCACAAAAAAATACAAAGGCTGTTCTCACATTTGCCAAAAACAAAAAAACAAACAAAAAAAAAACAACATTTTGATGATCCTCGATTTTTGGAAAAACTTTCTGTGGGACTGATGACTCAAAGACGAAACCTTTTGGAAGGCGGGCAGTCTGCTAAATCTAGTATAAAAATTATACAGCATTTGATAAAAACAAAAGAAATAAAAACACAATGCCAACAGTAAATTATGGTGGCAGTGGCAGTGTGATGGCCAACTTGTTGTGATTGGCAAAAACATGAATTCTGCTGTTTACCAGAAGATCCTGAAGGAGAACGTCCGGCCATCAGTTTGTGCCCTCAAACTCAAGCTGCAAAGAAATATTCCTCCACAGCAGTGCGAAAGACCCATCACCAATTATCTCAAAGATTTGTTTTCAGTTCTTGCTGCCAAAGGTGGCACAAATTACTACTAGATTTCTTTTTCACATAGGGCCACATAGGTTTGTATTTTTCCCCCCTTGGTAAATATAATCATCAATTTGAGACTACATATTTTCTATCCCTGGGTTGGCTCCTTTGCGGGTGATAAATATGCAAACAACACAGAAATCAGGGAGGGGGAAAATACTTCATTTCATTTTTTTTTTCCCATTTATTAGTATATACATGTATACAAACACTAAATTACATATTTGTGTAGGTATTGCCATAAAGTTACTTCACGCTGTTTTTGAAATGTAAAATGTATTAAATGCAAGTGATAGTCATGGGTTTTGTCATAATTACCCAGTTGAGCTTTACAGCTTTCAATAGTCTTGTCAAGACTCCTGATGGGCCTCTTTGGAGTGGGGAGGGCAGCTGACCCCGATTGTTGCTGCTGCTGTTGTTGTTGCTGCACACTCTCGCTCAGCTCTCTCAGATCCATCTCGGCTTTCACACGATCTGAAAAGAAAATAGAAAAGTTTATGCTTGGCTGAGCTAAAGACATTTTTGCTAATATAGTATCGTTTTGTGGTGCTGACCTAGGTTGAGATTGAGGATGCCACCTGTGGATGCAGGTCTTTCCTGCTTCGGCATCAAATTTGGGTTGAGTGGTTTTGGGCTGCCCGTCAAGCTGCCTGCCGGACCAACCTTTCCCGAGACAGGAGATGCTGCAATTACAACAAATCCTATGTTACCAATGTCCCTTTTCTGTGCATCTGGTAAAACCTTTAATGTGAAAACAGAGAAACTAGTTTACCGGTACAGTCCATGGATTCCTCTCCTGTGCTGTAGTGAAAGGCAGAATTCCTACTGGCTTTTTCTATATCCTGCTCTCCATCAGACCCCGTGTGAACCGAAGAGTTTGTACTCATAGGGGACCGAGGCATGTCTGTCATGGAGACTCTCCGATTCATACCACTGGGTGTGGAATTTTTACTAAGAACCATCTTTGGAGACGCGTTTAAATCAAAGTTAAAGCGTAGCTTATCGGGTTTCTCAGTTTTTACTGTACCGGCACTAGGGTTAGAAGGGTCCAGCAACATTTGAAGCTGGTTGTTGGGTGTGTAAGGAGTTCGAAATGGCGCATAGTTAAAAACTCCAAATTTCTTACGAATGTTTTCCACATAAACTTCCATTTCTTGCATGGCACTGTTGAAAATGCTCTTTGTCTTCTTTACGGAGAAAGGGATCTCTTTGGACATGAGGTAGCAGTTATTTATAGGGACCCAAGCTCTGCATAGAAAACAAGGCAAAGAGGCAAAACAGGATGCAACTTGACAATTTTATGTTTTGGTGTGCCATACAAAAATCCAAGCACTGTCAGGAGTTTCGCTCACCTGTCATGTTGTCCAAAAAAACGTGCATCTACCTGCCCATCCTTTTCTCGAAGAGCTTTTGCTGGCCAGAAAGGAAAACCTTTCAGCTTAGCCCAGACCAGTGTATGAGGCTGACTCTGTAGGTGTTGAAAAATAACATTCTAAATCAAGATTAAACACACACGTTGTAAAATCATGCCAATAACGTACGCATGGCTCACAGAACCAGTTGTCCCTTTTTTGGCAGGATGACAGGTAGCACTCAGGGCATACTTCAATCTCATTCATCTAAAAATGCAAAGCACAGAGAAATACAAACTACATTTATTCATGAATTGTAAACATGCAAGTAATTATTCAAATTGTAAGAATGCATTCTTACCTCATGCTCACATATCTTCACAATGACTTTTGCTGTTGCGGTTAATTTGTGATTTCCTGGAACACATTAACAAACGCAGATTGAGATTTTCCATTCTACCTCAGAAACACGTTCATCTTGAGAACATGCCATACCTCCATTATAAATGATGCAGTTGTGTAAGATCCACTTCATATCAGCCAGAAAGGCTTCAGTGCAGCCATACATTTTCTTCTTGATATTCTGTTTTGAAAGGGGGGGGTTGATATTCGAGTTAGACTGAGCCTATCCATTTGTAGGCACTATTGTGTCCATTTGGTCTCAGCAAGACAGCAAAGTTAATTGCAGCCCACCTAAACACACAAGACATCATTGGACATGCCAGGATGTCTGCTACCGAGCACACTAGGACTTAGTAGGGTAGCTTGAATTGAGTCAAAAGATAATGACCAAAAACAAATGTCCACTACAGAGGACACAAACGAATAAGCTGGGTCTTTGGACCCAACTATGTGAAGGGTGATAACATGAATACAAATTTCAAAATAAATAATTGAATACTACCTTCTCTAAAGTAGACAAGTCCATGGCGTGAAAAATGTACTCAGCATAGTCAGGATGCTGTTCCAAAGACACGGGCTTCTGGAAGGGCTCAGTCTGATTGGTATGAGCGAGTATGTGAAAATTGATGTATCAGAAAGAATTTGGATGTGTTGTTTCAGTGTTATGTTTTTTCTGCAGTTCTGCAGCAATATTTCAACGGTGTGACTTACCCCAGGCTGCTTAATCTTTTGGAGTGCAAATTTGAGTAAGTAAGAGAGTTGGTCAATATTCAACATGGTCATTGCTTTGCTCTGTGTTTCAATGCATTCAGCGACGGTTATTTTCTGCAAAAAAAAAAGAAGAATGAATGAAAAATTAACAAGCAAATACTTACCAATAGTTGATTGAACACATTAGATTTTCCACGAGTGGATTGTTGTACAAAATGACAAATGTTTGAAATTAGATGATCAATGAAAAGCTGCTTCCTGCATTTCCAAAATGATCAACTGAGCTGCAAGGTCAATTGCAAGTAAACCTCTTACTCTAGGTTCAGAATTAGAGATGCAGCAAAAAGAGATTGGCAATTTTGTAAGGTATGATTGGAGTTTTTGTGTCGATGTCAAAGAGGAATGAATTAGAAAGTCAAATTGCTGAATCCCTACTGTAAACCTGAGTCAGATCCTATGGTTGGTGTATGCATGCGTGGCTCACACACACAAACACAAATGCACACGTACAGACATGTGCACACCTGAATTTTTGCAAGGAACCATTGTTGATATCCTAATAACCAGTGATGGGTGGAAAATACAGCTCAGCACCAATATCATGAATTAACATATCCTTTTTTGCACTGATATCGCCAAAAAGTGTTTAGTTATATCACTGTTTAGTAAACACCATCAAATGAAAAGAAACATCTAAGCTGTGTCGCTCATTTCTGAACATTCGTTCAACTATATACGGTGAGAGATAGTGTCTGACTCATCCAGTTAACTGAAGCTTGCAGCACTCATCGCTTCTGTTTTCAGGCAGAAAAGAGTAAAATGACTCGGGCAGGATAGACACATTTACTGGGCAATAATTTGGGGACTTTTTTTTCTTTAAAGCTTGTTCTCCCAGAAGTGGAATGACATATGAGAAAATATGCTGCCTGTCAAGCCACTGTATCATAGTGACATGGCTAAACGTTGTGAGAAAGCCAGCCAATTTTTCTAAATAAATTGTAGGACATCAAGTAAATTATGATATTAATGGTTCCTCGTTCTACTACTTGATCATCTTTACCAACCAGAATGAGCAGCAATTGACAAACAAAACTGTGTTTTTTTTTTCCCCCTCGATTGACATCCTTTTTTGGCTTTTTTATTTCCCATGCAGTGCGATATCATTCAGAAAACCAACAACAGCTAAGTGGTCCACCGCTATTCATGGTTTTAATCTTAGCTACTCTTGATCATAAAAACTTTAGAATTGAAGAAAAGTGACTGATGGACACAACAGTGTTGTGTGTTGTTACACGTTCAAATTGTGAACAGGCCCAGAATGCACCGTGTGACACGGTCCGTGTCGCTTGTGAAACTGTTCAATGACTCTCTAGATCAGGGGTGTCCAAAGTCGGTCCTCGAGGGCCGCTGTCCTGCATGTTTTCCAAGTTTCTTTTCCTGACACACCTGATTCAAATGATCAGGATCGTTATCAGGTTTCTGCTGAGCTTGCTGATGAGCTGATCATTTGAATCAGTTATGTCAGGAAAAGAAACCTGGAAAACATGTAGGACATTGGCCCTCGAGGACCGACTTTGGACACCACTGCTCGAGATCATGGGTGTTCATTCCTGGACCTAAAGGGCTGGTCTTGTGGATGTTTTGCATGTCTCCCAACTGCAACACACCTGACTCAAATGATCAGACAATCAGCAACGTCTGCAGAACCTGGATAGCGATTCTGAGCATTTGAACAAGGTGTCTTATAGAAGGGGAGACATTATAAAACATCAAGGACACTGGCCATCGAGGACCAAGATTGAAGACTTGCTCTCGATCGACATAAGTTGAAGGCTCAACAAAAATAATTACATGTATTGTGTATTTACATACAAGACATATTTTGTGCTAATTCCATTTAGCAGTTTCGGGAGTGATATTCTTCGAATAATGAATATTCACAAAGAAACAGTGAAGACATATAGACTGGTAACAATTACAATATTCAAAGGCATATATTGTAATTAAGTTTTGAAAGACTAGTATTATTTTAGGTCCCCGCACAACTTTTTCTATTTCAGCTTAACGTGTGTACCCAATACATTCATAGCACCACACTGCCCTTAAGAGGCCGAGGCTTAAAAAATCAACAACAGTGTAATTCTTTGTTTTTCTGTTAATTCTTATACATATTTACTTTTTTACTACTGGAATTGAGTTCCTGATTGTTTTGCCAAGTAATGTTTGAACTTAAGTTTGAATCAAAGCTTAAGGACGAAATAATTCATATTCATTTTTTTGAATCATGATTTGAATATGTGTGTGAAAGGATGATCGTCTCTGTGTGCCCTGCAATTGACTGGCAACCAGTTCAGGGTGTCACCCGCCTGCTGCCCAAAGTCAGGTGGGATAGGCACGAGCAAGCCTGTGACCCTTTTGAGGATAAGCGGCTGTAGAAAATGGATGGATGGATGATTTTAATATCCAATTTGTATTAGAAGAAACAGTGTGAGTATGATATTTTCTTTAATTGCCTAGCCCTAACGCGCATTCGCAGATGCACATACATAAATGCACAAACATACACACACACACGCACACGTATCCACTGAGATACCTCACACTCGGGACAGAACCAGTCGCCCTCAGGCTCAGCTGGTAGTTTGAGGCACTTGGCGTGGTACACCCTGGGGCAGAGCTCACAGCAGAGCACCTGGCCCTCGCGGTGGCACAGCCAACAGTAGAAGTCATTCCTGCCGTCCTGCGGTACAACATCAACAGGATCTGAGGTGAGTGCTGGCTGCTTCATATAGTAAAAGGGACCATGTCTTAGCTCTGACTGAAATGCAGGCAAGAGAAAAAGGGGGGAAGGTTTAAAAAATCAGGCAGGAACACAAAATGGTGCAATGCAACAAAATAAGGCAATGATACTATGGGGTAGGCTAGGTAAGCAAGGACAGAACAGAAACTCTCAAGAGGCTAACCTCAAAGTTTGATCATGTGACAATTTCAACCGTAGGTCAAAGACAACTGGTTTAACAAGGTAAGGGATTGAGCTGTGTATAAAATAAATGACCATTTTACAATAGTAAAGTGCTCTGGTCAACGGAATCTAATAAATACAAGGTAAAAGAAGTTATTTTGGATTAATTGCATTTTTTTAAATAACAAACTGGCTTCTTGCACATGGCATGGTAGATATATTTAGTGTATCGACACTGTTTTTGGTCACACCAATATGTAGTAAACAATAAATCTACTTCCCAGTCATGATTGAACCAAAGTTGATGTTACATCTTAAAAAATCTTAAAAATAACCAAGTGCAAATTGTACAGAGAAATTAATTATGTATTGACCATGCATTCTTTAAATCACAATAATCCCAAGATCAAACCATTTTTCACAGCATTTATTACAAGTACATTGTATCCAAGTTTAAGCTTGCAAAAGTCATATTCATAATTGCAAGGTGCTTGTTACTTTTAGTACATGATGCTACAAAAAGACAGATAGAGGATATGAATCAAGTTTGTAATTCCTTGTTAAAATTGGAGTGAAGAAGCACTAAAACTGGTTTTCAAAGGATACACATATACAGTCAAACCTCCGAACCCCAAAACACTGGATTCTGAAACCCTTACCTGGTCTTTGCTAGCGTTCATTGCCCCAGGCTTCTTCTTTTTCTTCAGTGGACTTGAAGAGGCGTCAGACGGAGAGTGTCCATTGGATGAGTGGGAAGGACTGGGCACCCTCCTCTTCTGCGGTGCCAGGGAGCGTTCTGCTGACCCCGGGGGATCAGGGGCTAAGCACAGATGAACAAATAGGTCATCAAACATGACTTACAATATTTTGTGTTTAGCAATAAACTGAAACTGTATGTCATTACAATTTCCCCCAAAACAATGAACAAATAAAACAGTCAACATACCATAAATGATCATCACGGTGACAAATAGAAATGCTCATTCGGCAATTTGACTATACGTAGTCAAATTTATACTATTTTTTTTTAAGTAGCGCTGAGAATCTCCAGCTTAATGACCTAGGATTCGCGAACAGAAAATTCAGATTTGAAATTTATAGTTTGTGAGTTATAGTTGGTTAGTATAGTTTGGCATACCTCGTAAACAGTCAACGAAAGGCGGAAATCATCAAAATATGTGATGAATATACAGTGCCCAAAACACAGATAAACCAGTAAATGTAAATGACAGCAAAAACTTAAACTATCAAATATGATCTAAGATATTTTTCCATCCATCCATCCATGTTTTTAACTGCTTATCCTAACAAGGTTTGCAGACATGCTGGAGCTTATCCCAGCTGTCTTTCAAGGTACACCCTGAACTGGTTGCCAGCCAAGGCAAAGAGAAACACTCACAATCACACCTAAGGACAATTTAGAGCGTTCCATATTCCAACCAATCATGCTTTTGTAGCGCAGGAGGGAACCCGAGTACCTGGAAAAAAACACATACCGACAGGAGGGGAACATGCTAACCCAAATCCACAGAAAAAACAAAGCCAGAAGTGAACCTGCGACTTCTGCGCTGTGAGGCAGACGTACTAACAAGACATCCACCATGCAGTGCCTAAGTATGCATATTTGAGATGTATAGTGGAGTAATGCCGAATTTACCTGGGGTTAACCAGGGGGAGATGAAGTACACACCTACTAAACAAAAAATGTAATTCATTCATTGCCATAGTTGACTATAGAGGTCAAAGATTATTTTTTCCTGGACTGGCAGTGAATATGTCAACTCGTATACTGCTATCGAAAGCTACAGAATTAAAATAAAATTCTAGGCTGGCAGTGAATGAGATAACCCTTTCACTACTACACCCTACTCCTTTTTTTTCCAGAAAGAAAAAAATAAAACTTAGTGGTAAGTTAAGAGCCAGCAAGGCCTTCTCTGCTGGCCTAACATATCCTGTCTTCATGATCATATTTAGAATAAAAAGCAATTACATTTTTAATTCATTTTATTTTTATTTGTTTTATTTATGTATTATTCATATATATATATATATATATATATATATATATATATATATATATATATATATATATATACACACACACACACACACACACACACACACAGTCGGCCCCCGGTTTACGAACACCCTCTTTTACGAACATTTCGGCTTACGAGCGTGGACTGCGGAGTTTTTTGTCCCCCACTTACGCACAAACCTTCCGTCTTACGAACAATCCGACATGCCGGCCATTGTATTCGTACATTTAATTTTGCTTTGCTACGTCAACTAATTTGGGAGTTGATGCTTTTCACGGCATTGTAAAACGCTATTGCTCTTACAATGTAACAGTCACTGTCTCAGTCACGGTGTCAGTCACGGAATCAGTCACGGAGATGCTATTGGCCGGCGTCACGTCAATCACAGAAATGCCAATATGCTATTGGCAGAACGCCTTTATTAAGCTTGATGGCACAGCTGGTCGGGAAGGAAGGAAGGAGAGAAAATGAGTGAAAAACGGAAGGAAGGAATGTTGTGAAGACTTTGCAAAATTTATCTGTTAGACATGGCTTCTAAAATTGCAAGTGGCGGTAAAGGAAGAAGTAAGAGGATGATGACAATAGAAACCAAGCAGGAGATAATAAAAAAATACGAAGGAGGCGCACGCATAGTAAACCTTGCTCGTGAGTATGGACGGAACCGCTCGGCAATCTTCTAAGGGCAAGACTTTCCTTGCCGGGGGACGGCCCTCACTCGACAACAAAATGGAGAGGCTTTTTCTATTATGGATTAAAGAGAAGGAAATTGCCGCTGATATGTTTTAGTTTGAGAAAAGTTCTTGTTTAAGAAAATAAATCAATAAATTCTGCGGGTTGGTCTCTGCTCACCTCCTTCTCCACTCAGCTCAAGTCATGTCGCCCCAGAGGAGAATGTCATTTAACCTTTACATATCCATGTTGATAAAATTATCTATACTGTAGATTATGTTACTAATTTTAGTTATGTGTGCAAATTCGTGATGCTTTAAACTATGATTTTACCACGCGTTGCCAGTAGATGTGTACGTACAATTGACCTCGCTTTAATACATCAACGAAATCATTTGCTCACGCTTAACACGGTAACGCTGATATGCTATTGCTCTTACAATGTCACAGTCACTGTTTCAGTCACGGTGTCAGTCACGGAAATGCCGATATGCTATTGGTCGAACGCCTTCATCTAGCTTGATGGCACAGCTGGTCGGGACGGGAGGAAGGAGAGAAAATGAGTGAAAAACGGAAGGAAGGAATGTTGTGAAGACTTTGCAAACTTTATCTGTTAGACATGGCTTCTAAAATTGCTAGTGGCGGTAAAGGAAGAAGTAAGAGGATGATGACAATAGAAACGAAGCAGGAGATAATAAAAAAAAAAAATACGAAGGAGGCGCACGCATGGTTAACCTTGCTCGGGAGTATGGCCGTAACCGCTCGGCAATCTTCTAAGGGCAAGACTTTCCTTGCCGGGGGACGGCCCTCGCTCGACAACAAAATGGAGAGGCTTCTTCTATTATGGATTAAAGAGAAGGAAATTGCCGGTGATATGTTCTAGTTTGAGAAAAGTTTCCGTTTAAGAAAATAAATAAATAAATTCTGCGGGTTGCTCTCTGCTCCCCTCCGCCTCCACCCAGCTCAAGTCACGTCGCCCCAAAGGTAAATGTCATTTTTCCTTTGTATATGTTATTTAATTTCACTGTACAGTAGATTGTTACTCATTTTTAATATGTGTATAAAGTCGGATTGTTTTTACCTAAGGTTTTTGCACGCGTTGCACGCATTCACTAATTAACATAAGTTTGGATTGCCCGTCATACGAGCAGTTCAAGTTACGAGCGTAGCCGCTGAACGGATTAAGTTCGTAACACGGGGGCCCACTGTATATATATACATACTGTATATATATATATATATATATATATATATATATATATATATATATATATATATATATATATATATTTATATATATTTATATATATATATATACATATATATGTATACAGTATACAGTATACAGTGGCAGCCTGGTCATGCTGGGCACAATGCAGTAGCGGAAGTCAGTGGGAAGAAAATGCAGGGTGAAGGAAATAGGAAACGGAAACGATGAGGTCGCTTTGGCCGCCTGATTGGCCATAATTTTAGTGGTATGCATGTCATTCAATGCCTTTCATTACAATCAGAAATGATTGCTATACAGTGTGTGTATATATATATATATATATATATATATATATATATATATATATATATATATATATATATAAGGAGAAAGGCACAATGCTTTTAAATTATGTGTGTGGCAAAATTTGGGTTTTCCAATTTAGGAAAATGCTTTTGCGTCACCGCTGGACCCATCGAGTGCGAGAGCTACCAAAATACTACGAGATTTTGGTATGTACAGTACACCACGCTCGATATAAAGCCATTTTTGACGGTGGAAGGCAGCAGGTTTATTAGTTTAATGTTTATTAGTTTACTTTAAGCAATATTATTTTATTCATGTTCAACTATGAAAGAGCTCAGCTGCAACTTTTTTTTGAAGCAGCATGTGAAAAGGAAGTATTTGCTTTTGTTCATGTTCAACTATTCAGATCTCAGCTGCATAATTTGCTATTGCAGCACCATTTGGAATTGTTTTTATTTTTTTGGACATACAGTGGACCCCCAGTTTACGACAACCCTGCCCTTATATTTTTTATATATGATGCTTTTTAATTGTATATATATATATATATATATATATATATATATATATATATATATATATATATATATATATATATATATATATATATGTAGGACTTACTATTCTATTTTGATACCATTTTTTAATATGTATATATACAATTTTTATGTTTTTACCTGGGGTTCTACACACATTAGCTATTTAACATAGGTTTGGATTGACCGCCATACGGGGAATTCGCGTTACAATCCCAAGCGTGGAACCGATTATTCTCGTAAACCGGGGGCTCACTGTATTTTCAATTGACTTAAAGTATAAGTCCAAGATGGATATCATAAAGTTATTTGCCTGCAGCAGCGAGAAATTGGGTCAATGAGGTCCTTGCTAGCGACGCATCACGAGTCTGTCTTAAGTTCGTGCTAAGTTAGCTAACGTTATTTCTTGTGTCAAGACAACCATATTTTGTTGTATAAGCTATTGGGGGAATTTGCAACGTGCTTCAACAGCATGAAACGATCATTTTGACGTCACCGCATTAACCCTGTCTTAGTTGACAGATAGAGCGTCTTTTATAAATAAATAATTTGAAAATGCTTTATGATCAATGGTAATGTTAATATTGTATGATTAATAATCATGTTGTACTTGTTTTAAACAGTGTTTTTTTTTATTATTATTACTTATTGAAGTTGTTTTAAAGATGCCTAAATGTATGCCATGATTTTATCGGAACAGATTTTCCTCCATGTGCCCACAATCTTTTGTTTGACAACCAGTTTGACAACCCTGCTCTGGATAGTGCAAAGGTTCTCAAATGGTCTACCTTCAGGGGAAAAATCCTTTTTTCCTATCATCAAGTTGTGGGCCGAATTTTTAAACCATTCACATTTATTTAGCAGAAAAATTGCACAGTGGACCAGAATCTGTCCTTACAAAGATTCTGGGATCTGTCCCCCCCTTTCTAAAAATGCCTTCTAAAAAGTGTATTTAGGCCCAAAGCAAATCAAACTCAGCAATCTGTTTTAGTATCCGTCATAAACTAAACAAATGAAAACTCAAAGTAAAAAGTGGACTTTTCCACCAAAACGCACCGTTATATAAGGAAGGAAATGATGATGAATGCTATATGTAAGTTCATACTGTTTAAATGAATTTCACTGATGTTGATTTTTGCTCACGTCTTGTAAATGCAGTTTGAACCTTGGACTTACTTTGTCATTTTTACTGCGTAATTTTTGGGACTTCAAACATTTCTGTCGCTACGCATAGTTTTTTAGTATTGCGAGTCTCGGGACTCAACAGTTTTCAGGGGTACAATGAGCACTGACAGTCAAAGGGAATTGAACACTATAAACCCATCACCTACCTTTGGATCGTACAGATACATCCATTCCTTCTACCGCATCCGGCTCTGTCTTTATCTCTTCCTCAGCCAGACTGTGGAGAACCAAGCAAAGCCATAAAAAAATGGAAAAGCAAAGTCAGCGATGGTGCTGAAAAACCATGGTGGCAGTAACAGTAAACAAGTGCAACACCACCTAAGGCACCTGGATCCCCGAGGGTCTGTCAAGAGGGATTTTGCAGGTTTCCACTGTCATACATTCATTAAATTTCAACATCTCTGCGAGCATATGACACTTGGGGTTCAAATTATTTCTCAGTCATCGGTAACAAACCAGATGCAATATATTCTTTGTGTGGAATAAGAATGGACACAGTCACCATGGCAACCTTTCTGTCTGCTAAGCAGTAGTCCACATTCAGAGAGATAAACATTGCTTAGACATGGCAATGCCCTGCCCCTCTGTCCTTTCGCAGACGGTACAGTTGCGGCATTCAATGTGATTAATTGGTTTAAAATAGTTTTGTGAACACTTTATTACTTGTAAGATGGACGAAAATAGTCCACAAACATTTCAAACCCCTGAAGGAGCAGTCATTGGTCCTACTTTTTACGTGGTAAGTACCAAAGGATCTGTTGACAAATGTGTTGGTTGTATACTGTATTTGTGAAACAATTGATCTGCAAATATTTTTTGAAAGAAGACACAGCCCATATTTGGCATATAGAATCCAAAGACTGACAAACAGGACTAAATACTAAATCATTTGCCCCTCCTCCTTTGGCCTAATCAGAGAGTGCTTTGCAAGATGAATTTGGTCTTCATTCAAGAGCCTACAGATGGAAATTAACTAGCAGGTAACTCGCTTGACCAGTTCAGAGCCTGTTTATTGCTGTCCTACTTGAAATGTGACAAATTCACAGCCTACGTCCAAAATATCAAGCATGTTTCCATTTTTTTCTTTTTTCATATTTCTTCTGTATGAAAATAAGGAACATTTCTCTTCTTTCCTTGTCCAACCTGCAAAATCTATTCCCACACAAAGTTGATCAATTTATCATCAGGCGGATCAACAAAGGCAGCCAACACAGTAATTTACCATTGTCAAGACAGCTCCTGACACATCTTTTTATTCAAGCGGAAATTCTAACGAAGGTTTTAAACTGTTTAAAAAAAATGGCATAATGAGCTGAGAAGTGTTCCTTTAATACTGTGGCATATGGGTATCTGGTTTCATTCCACCAACAGTCACACACTCATATGCACACACCCAACCCCTCCAGGGCCTTCCACTTCCGGACTAAGAGAACAAACGAGACCCACACAAAAAAAATACAAAATCGGTAGCCAAATTCTTCTGCTAAATGCACCAAAGCCCAGAAAAAGAGAAAATGTTTTCCTTTGCCTAGCAATTAAGAGCTGCTAAACAAAAGGCCTCTGACCCCTACACACAAACACACACATGCACGTCATCGCCATGAAAAGACATTTCTGAAAGAGCCAGGAATTTAGGATGTAGAAGTGTGTGGTGTTGATGATCCAAGGAGCATTCTCAGATCAGCAGCTATGATCCATCACACGAACAGGTAAATAAATCCTCAGAAGATTCTGGCATAAAATCCACACAGATGCACGTTCAAAAACAAATTGACAGAATTCCTCTGTGCAAATCGTACCTGACGGATAAAACGGAAACAACCCTGATTCAGTGCCTTTATATTCCACTCCTGTGAGAGACGAGCAGGGTTCTCTCGTCACAGAAAATGGAGGCCACAGCTTGCTCCCCTCCCCCCGCTCCCCCATCCCCCACTCCCAGACTCAGACACTGGCACATCCATGCAGAAGGACCGAAGAGGATTGTAGATTGAAATCCAGCATTTAAAAAAATAAAAATAAAAAATAAAAGGGTCAAACATGAAGATGCAAGTTAAACAAACAGACAAAAGAATATTTGAAAGAAGGTTGTTTAAACAGATAACCCCATCTGGTCATTTTGTTCACTGCCTCTGAAGGCACAGTCTCGTAAATATTACTCTATATTCAAAAAAAGAGAAACACTCAAAAACAGGATCCTCAAACACAAAACACAACTATAAGTATTATAAGTCCACAAAGAAGTAACCACAAAAGAGCAGATTACAGTACTCTGAAATGGTGCACACCGGAACCAAATGAGAATCCAAAGGAGATTATCAGGTTTACATAATGGATTCCTGAAACAAGTGTCACTTGCTTTGTCAAGACAGATAACCAGCAGATGAATGAAGCAAAGCATGCATTACATATACAAAAAGTGAAGAATCATTTTACAATGGGGACGTTTCTCGGCTTTTTTTAACCAAATACAAGTCATTCAGCATTGCTGCGTCAAAACAAGGCCTCAATAGGAAACAAGCTACAAGTGTTTGGAATAAAACAACAGAATTGACTTGAATTTCATTCAGTATGAGGTTGCATCAAAAATGTCTGTGGAATTTTCCACAAGGGCCTTCTACTGCTGCTCTCCCTCTGCTTGTCACTCTTTAACCTCTACCGCATTTGCAATTGGCTATAGGGCCAACTGGGTGGAACATTATTGGTCGGTTGATTTATGCCACACAGATCACAGTGTGCTGGCTCCTCTCTTAAAAAGCTTTTTCTTTTTTTTTTTGCTGCAGTGCAGATATTTTTTCTCCCCTCGCGCAAGGGAGTTCATTTCCCTTGAATGTACCTTGTCCTTTTGGATTATGACAGGGTACGTCAGAGAGGTCTTTAAAAGGCCCTTTGGGAGAATAGGTGTGGATCAAACGTATTCCCTTGGTGTCTTTGCTGTACAACTGCATGAAGAAAAAAAGGTGCAAAAGAGTTTTGCCAACGCCATGACTGTATACATATACGTCAGTGTTAACACTATGATAATGACTGTTAAATTGATTGTAATGGTAGCTTATGCCTATTTGTAAGTAGGTCCTGACATTATAAGGAAACATTTACTTCGCTAAACTACCAGTAATCAAATACTACACAATCTTTTATCAACTTCTCACAGCAAATGTCAAAAACAGTAATCATCTAAACCTGTTGCGCAAAAAAAAGACACATCTTGCAATTTACCTGTAGTACTAAATTAGCGCAATCAGAAAGACAAACAAGCCAACCACATGTTGCATTACATACAGAGATTTTCTAAAAAACTAAACCTACATTCACATTAAAGCTGTTTAGCGATCTGATCATCTGTGTGAGGAGTAAAGCCTTAGCCAAAAAGAAAACTCAGAGCACAAAATGGCCACTGTGTGAGAACAAGAGAGAGGAAGAAGCAATTTCACAATAGTGCAGTGTAGTAAGAGTTGCCATGGAATGTAAACTCAAGGCCTGTGACTGTAAATCAAGAAACGCAGGGTCTTTATCTTTTTCTTTAAGTGTAGAGAAAAATTACTTTGACCAGCCACCAACAACTTTAAATATGCAGTGTAGGGATCATTTCAAATAAATGGGAGTATAGATCACAATCTCATTGTTTTCATTCATTCCAAAAATGTGTGCTTTACATGCCAAAAGATGTGGTACAAATATATGAAACTAGTAATGTTCGATACTTTTTTTTTTTTCCCAATTATTTTTACTTTGAATCCACTGTTAACAACTTCTATTCCACAGCGATTCCACTCCCTGGCCTGGCATGAGATGGAGGAAAAACAACAGAGCCAATCTACTTACGAAGGGCATATAACAACGCTTCCCCTCCTACTCCACCAAAGCCCATCCCCCAGTCTTTCTCTGCCAGGCTACAATACAAGGGAAGGTGATGTGGGTGCCATTTTAAAATCTAACATCTCTTTGCATTATTAAAAAAAAAAAAAAAAGACAAAAAGGAAAAGGATTCGCCATTGTCTACTTTTCCTCCTGTATGGCAGCCTGCACGTCAGGGGCACACATGTGACCCTGAGACACAGACAGAGAGCAAGGGTGAGAGTCGTTACCCAACCCCCTACCCTCAGCAAAGTGAAGCACAGAGGCCTGGCGAGGCCTCCAATCCGCCCCAGCTCCTCCTCCTCCTCCTCCTGCACACTAAACTGATTTCAATGTGTGCACGTTCGTCATGAAACCAACAGTCACCACAACGACGAGAAGGAAGCCATGCTGTAACAAGAGAGTTAAGCTAGAGTATAAAGACAGAGCTTACCTCTGTGGATGCATGGCTGCCTGACACACTGTTATGTCAACACTTAAAAAACATGGAGGACACTCTCAGCCCTCAGCCGGGGAAGGCTCCGCTCTTCAGGCAAGGCGATCAGGCCCCAGTGTTGTTAGCCAGATCCTGACTGGTTGCCCTCCACGCAGGCAAGATGATACGCAGCATCTGATTGGCCGAAGCGTTTCCTGAGTAATTATCTTTGTTCAGAGCAGGCAGGGGCAGCACTGTGAGTGTCAGAGAACAGAGAAAGAAAAATAAGCATTCTGCTAGGCCCAGAAAAACAATGTAACATGATTAATATGATGATTTTGATATACAAACCACACATTAGCAGTTTCCAAAAGCAGATTGTGGAAGAAGTTGCTTTTTCTTTTGCCTCATGTGGAAGAAATGGGAGCTCATCGAGGTAGAGCAAGACACCGTGGCTACTCCGACCAAGCCTACGTTTTTTTTTTTTTTTTTTTTTATGGAGAGGGCCTTTGTTTAAACTCCTCCCCCCCTTTTGGTTGTTTTCACAGCTCGTCACCAATATTTAAAGAAAGTCAGACTAATACTAAACTAACGATGCATAAAAATTATACTATATATTTTCATAGCTTTCAATACTATAGTTTCAAAGTTTTTTTTGTTTTTTGTTTTTTTTTAACAAAGCAAATGTACATGAGTTGCTGTTCACTCATAATAATAGTCTCACACTAATATAATACACTCACAATAATATTGTAGCCTATTAACAAAATAAAAAGACTATCAACCACCACATTTAGTAGGTTACAGGGGCGGCATATTATTGCCCACTGAAATGCCCTCCATCCATTAGCTACCGGTTTATTCAAGGCCAGGTCGCAGAGGCAGCAGCTTGAGCAGAGAAGCCTAGACTTCCCTCTCCACGGCCACTTCAGCCAGTTCCTCTGGGAGAATTTCCAAGCGTTCCCAGGCCAGCCGAGAGATATAGTCTCTCCAGCGTGTCCTGGGTTGTATCCGAGGCCTCCTCCCGGTGGGACATGCCCGGAGCACTTCACCAGGAAGGCATCCGGGAGGCATCATAACCAGATGCCCGAGCCACCTCTGAAACACATTAGGGATAATCCGCCCCACCACTGATTCAATGTCTCCCCAAAACTAGGAAAACGAAAATAAAAATATTAAAAAGATACTGCTATATTGGAAAAATGGAAACGTTCTGAAAAAATATCAGTGCACTTTGATTTATGATAGTGACGTCATGTTTGGTTAGGACAAATGTTTGTACATGAAATAAAGTTGGTTTTGGTCTAGTACTGGTCCCTGGTAGTAGGACTGGTTCAGCCCTAAATGTCTATCTGAGGTATGTACTAGCCTGTCCCAGTGAGGCAAAGGGTTTGAATTTTTAATGAGACCATTTGTCATTTTAATCAAAGAATTAAAAAAAAAAAAAGACATTTTCAGACATTGTCTGGGTATTTCTTCAGATTATTGACTGTTGTTCCTATTAAACGAGGTGATTTCATTTTTTTCACCAATTTCGACTCTGTACCATCCATCATGTAGATTACATTTTTCACTCACTACATTTTGATGGAAGATACTATCACATAAAACAATATTTGTTGACGTTTGCCGACAGTGAACAGATCCACACATTGCACATAGCAAATTTACACGTGACAGACTTTTATACAAGATCTTATTCAACATATACATTATGTTATATATATATATATATATATATATATATATATATATATATATATATATATATATATATATATATATATATATATATATATATATATATATATATATATATACATATGACATTTTTTAATACTATTTTTTAAAACTCTTTTAACTCTTTTGAGCACAGCCATTGAGCCACATCATCTGGATTGTCCCCTGGTGGCTAGTAAATAAATAAATAAATAAACTGTAGATAAACCACAGGGTTGCGGCTCATCGCCCGAATTTGCGGTAAATCGATTTAAATTGTCATCGTGCAGAATGACTAAAAGATATTAAGATTTTATTTTTGGGACAAATCGCCAAGTCCTAACGAATATTATACAGGTCATACATACATCTCCAACCATGCTGTTTAGTTTTTGTCCCCCATTTGAGCCTGTAATTTTTAAGCAATTTTAAATGTTTCTGGGATGAGTAAAATTACTGAAGCAGCGATCATTGGTTAACAATTCTGCTTCACAGCTCCAAGTTTTAGGGTTTTGAACTCTATCTGGGGTTTGCAACTTTGCATGTTAGCAGGGGCTTTCACCGGGTATGTCATCCCCCCCACTAAAATTTTAATTTCCATCCATCAAACTTCTAGAGCTGCTTATCCACACTTGGATCACAGGCTTGCTGGTGCCTATCCCCGCATACTATGGGCAGTAGGCAGGGTTACCAGCCAATCGCAGGGCACAGAGAGACGAACAAACTATTCACTTAGTCAATCACACCTAAGGACAATTTAGGATGTCCAATACACCTGTTTTTTGCAGTGTGGAAGGAAGCCAGAGTGCCCGGAGAGAACCCATGCAAGGACTTGGGTCCTTGAACTGTGAGGCGGACGTGCAAACCACTGCTCCTCTGAACCGCCTAAAAATATAAGTGTTTAGAGTAATTTAACATTCTAACTGTCCATAGGCATATCTGGGCTAAATTCCGGCCAACCATGACCTGAATGGGGAGAAGCAGCATACATAATGGATACATAGAGAACTTCTTGTATGCTGCTGCTGTAAAACTAACAACTTACAAGTAAATTAAGAAGTCTTGCAGGAAGGTAGGTACTAATCACAACAATCGCGTTAAGTTTCTCTGCAGATTTTTGCTGCATAGATCAGGTTATCCATAAATTATAGAATGAAATTGATTCGAAAATATAAGAGATTTAAATGGCAATCAAATTCAGATAATAAATGCAGCCCACGTTGGGACGCGTTTCACAAAAATACTTGTACAATACAATTACTCTCACGATATACCGACTACATTAGCCGGTCGTGCCACATTCCAATTAACATGAAAAAAAAAACATGAGATGAAAAACAAGGACTATAATAAATACATAGTCTAGTAGTGGATTAAGAACGACACATATAATGATATCAATACGTTCACTTGAACGTGGAACGAAGTCAAATAAATCATAACCGTTTTATAGCGCGCTAAAAACCACTTGAGGTGGAGACAGAGTGACCCTTATCCAGTTCGGTCGCACACTGACACCTAGCAACCAAAACAAGAAATGCAATACTGTATAGGACAGTTCAACTGAAGAGCCATTGTTCGGCCTTAAAATATTTTCAAATGTCTGACAATGACATAGAAAGATATAAAGACCAAACTACTATTTAAATGTGTAAATAGAAGACACCATGTAAAAATAAAATGTTACCTGCGTGCAAGCCATCCGAGCGTTCGCTGTGCAATCTAAAACATTCGATAATGTACTGTACTGTAGATTGTATGATAGATGAGACTGCAGCTTATTTTGAAATGGCTTTTTTTTTCCAAAACAAAATGGAGGCGCTAGGAACCTGTAAACTAGCAAAGACCAAATTGTACATGAAAAAAAAAAACAACAGGTAAGTGTGTGCCTGTCTTTTTCTTGGTAGTGGTAGACTTCTCTGGTCTGATTCCATTGACTTCGAGCTTTGACGCAGTCACAGCACCTCCTGCTGGTGGGGCGGCTTCCACAACACACATTTAGGGGTCCCATAATTTAAGAAATTGTTCTAAAATATGTTCATTTGAATTGGAAAAGAGGATATTATAACTTACGGACAAGTATTTACGTCGTGAATCTAAATGTCATACTATTGCTCAGTAGTTTGATACTTGAAATCGCTTTTGTAGGCTCCTAGATGTTATAAGACTATGTTATGTCGACTGACAAAGTACAATATAATCAACTTGGTGCGTTTAATTTATGTGGTGATATATCAGCAATTGGACATCGTGACCAGGACAAAATAAACTATGAAACAGGAAAAATGTTTTCATGCTTACGGGATCAATATTAGTGAGTAAATGTGTCGCTTACGTCTTTTCCAAGCAACATGTTGTTTGTTTATAGTGAATATCCTAGGTAAAAACAACAGGATGCCACATAAATGGACTAGGGCAGGAATGACCATTATCTTGGATTACTTTACTTGTTTTAATGGACAAAGTGGTTAAT
This sequence comes from Hippichthys cyanospilos, assembly GCF_059441005.1. Taxonomy (NCBI): domain Eukaryota; kingdom Metazoa; phylum Chordata; class Actinopteri; order Syngnathiformes; family Syngnathidae; genus Hippichthys; species Hippichthys cyanospilos. The sequence continues at coordinate 19,747,041 of NC_142370.1, forward strand.
ATTTTCCTTGACACCCCCCCCCCCCCCCTCCCCCGATCACATGAGCAGTGGTCCAATGCGTGTAGAGACTTTGCGGTGCGATCAAATCTAACCCTGAGCAAATATCCATCGGCTGCTGCGCGGAGCAGAGCTAGCAGCGGTGCGGTTCGCTGCATCCCGGATCAGGAGGCGGCTGAGCGTCCCGCCTGTGAGTCATGGGTTTCCGCAAGAAGAACAAGAGCCCGCCGGTTCTCAGCCACGAGTTTGTGATCCAAAACCATGCCGACATGGTCTCGTGCCTGGCCATGATCATCCTCCTCGGCCTGATGTTTGAGGTACTGTGCTGTGTGGGTGCAAGCGTGTTTATTAGCCGGCTAGCTAACGCGGGGGTTTGTTAGCTCGAATGTCAGCACATGGATTCTATGAAGGGCCTAGCGTGGAAGTGATATTCGGAGTTATTTTTTAAAATAATTTTTTTTACAATCAATCTACTGCCACACTGTAGACTAAAGGTGTTGCATTTTAATGGATTCATTGTACAGACAGTAAAGAGAATGTGATTTGATTTCAGCATTTTAAAATTGAACAACTGCAGTTGAGTAACCATAAAAAAAAGGATAGGTGGGGAGGTAATAGATAGGCATAATGAACAGAAAAACGATAAAAATGAAGAAGACAATGAAACAACACCTTACAAGTTGCAGATAACCAGTGACTACATATCTAAGATGAGGAGTATATACACATCAATGGTATCCATCCATCACGCATCAATGTAATGCTGAACATTAATCCACACTATCAACATTGACAACCAAACCACCATATATTCTCGTAACCATTTTCTCTACTGCTCATCCTCATCAGGGTCACGAGCTTCCTCAAGCCTATCCCAGCTGACGTGTAATGAGAGTCAGGGTGCACCCTTGGCTGGTCACTAGTGAGTCACAGGCAGGCTTTGTGATTGTCAAGCTACCCGAAGTTCACTGACGTTGGCCCAACTTACCTGCTATCAGCTGTGAATTGGCGCCATCACTGTCAGCGCCTCTAAAATTTGGAATCACAGAATCTCCCCTGGGCCTCACATAATGAAACAACATTCACACCAATGTGAAAATTGGGGTGTTCGGTTTACGGAAGAAATGCGTGTTGTTGTTATTTTTGTTCTTTGTATGTTTGCTTGTTTTGCATGTGGCAGGAAACAGTGTCCAAAAAACATGGAACTCCACCCAAGAAGCCCTGAACTGAGATTTGAACTCCTAACTTAACATTTAAATCCCTTAAAAAACATTTACTTTTGTTTAAGTCATACATGCTGCTCACTCCCTTGTATTTTTGTCTGTTCACTCATCAGATTAGAGACATTATTTACACTTATTTTACAATTGATAAGGAAGTTACACATTGCATTGTTATTTTTAAACATTTTCACACTTAATGACATGTTCTGCCAAGCATGCTACCTTCAACAACTGAGTTGCTCAATTAACATTTTCTTTGCGTTCCAGGTTACAGCAAAGTTTGCTATTATGTTCATCACAGTCCAGTACAATGTCACACAAGCTCATGGTGAGTGGAAAGCTTGAGGTCTGGTGATCAATTCCTTTCAGTGTTAAGGGTCAGCACGCTCATTTGCTTTCATGTGTCTTTTTTTCCAGATGAAAAGAATGATCCAGTCAACCTTTACCAGTATGGTCCTAAAGATGTGGCAACTGTGTTTTTCTACCTTCTAATTGTTGTCATCCTTCATGCCCTGATACAAGAATATATTCTTGATGTAAGTATACAAGTTTTAAATCATATTTCCATATTTTGGTTACAATTAATTTTAGAATGTTGTCATTATTTTTCATCGACAATTATTACCTGCATAATGTCAACTGAAAATGACATCACATGTGTTTAGGGCTCAGGTAACAACCGATCATGTTTTCTGATTTTGTTGTGACTTTTTTAAAATGGTTGCTTTTAAAGGTAATCATTGTACATAAAAATATAGTGAAGTTACTCACACCAATTATAGACAAAATATATTTGCTCCTGAATATAGCACTGTTTTGCATTTGTAAATGGGATGTTCCGATCGGGATTCTATGTCGCTGTTTCCAATACTGATCATCCATGAGTGAGATCATCCATCCATTATCTTCTGCTTATCTGGGGTGGAGTCGCGGGGGCAGTAGCCTCAGCAGAAAGCCCAGACTTCCCTCTCCCCAGCCACTTTGTTCAACTTCTCCTGGAGGAAACCCAGGCCAGCCGAGACACATACTCCATTCAGCTTGTCCATAATTTCCTCAAGCCGTGCGGAAGTCGTTTTCCATGGCCTCACCAAACTGCTCCCACACCAGAGTGCCTTGGCGACCGACAAAGTCGCACTTCGCTTCACCAGCCGGTACCCGTCAGCTGTCCCACAGGACAAAAAGGCCCAGTAGGATCCCTTTTTCAGCCTGACGGCATCCCTCACCGCTGCTGTCCACCAGCTGGTTTGGGGATTGCCGCCACAACAAGCGCTGACCACCTTATGGCCACAACTCGGATCAGCAACCTTGACATTGGAGGCGTGGAACATGGTCTACCCTGAGTCCCCAAGGACATGGGAACAATTCTGCCAGAGGTTTGATTTGAAACTTTTTCTGTCAAGAAATTCTCCCAGACATTCCCCAGCAGACCCCCACGATACCTTTGGGTCTGCCAGGTCTTACCGGCATTCTCTCCCACCATTGGAGCCAACACACCACCGGATGGTGATCAGTTGACAGGTCTGCCCCTCTCCTCACCCGAGTGTCCAAAACATGCAGCCGCAAATCCGATTATACGACTACAAAGTCGATCATCAAACTGCGGCCTGGGGTGTCCTGGTGCCAAGTGCACATATGGACACCCTTATGTTTGAACATGGTGCTTGTTATGGACAATCTATGACTATCCCAGAAGTCCCGTAACAAAGCACCGCTCAGGTTCAGATGGGGGGCGGGAGGGGGGGGGGGGCGTTCCTTTCAATCACTCCCCTCCAGGTCTCACTGTCACTACGCACGTGAGCATTGATAACCCCCAGCAGAACGGTGGCGTCCTCATACCCTCCAAGAACTCCAAACTGTTGTTTGGTGCACAGGCAAAAAAAAGCAGTCAGGACCCATCCTCCCACCCGAAGGCGTAGGGAGGCCACCCTCTTGTCCACCGGGGTGAACCCCAACCCCCCAAGTCGGGGGCAGTAAGCATGTCCTTTTTGCCTGTTTTTTTTTCTTCCTCTAGAGTCAAATAGTAAAAATTTTAGCAGTTTTACAGCAAAAACAAATGAAATGTCTTTTTTTTTTATATTATTATTCGCATACGCCGTGCCAATTTTAATGTCTTCATCTTTGGTTTCAGAAAATTAACAGACGGTTGCATCTGTCAAAGACCAAACACAGCAAGTTCAATGAATCAGGGCAGTTGGCAGCATTTTACCTCTTCTCCTTTATTTGGGGCTGCAGCATCTTGACAACGGTAAAAACACATCATTTTTATTGGTTGTAGTGTATCTTAAAATAATCTCTCTTTTTTTTCCCCCTATCCTTTATTTATGGTAGGAGGACTTTGCAAAAAATCCCACTTTCCTTTGGGAGGGATACCCACACACTCACATGGTGTACGTAAATCTTTCGTGTTTATGTCACACTTTATACTTAAAAATAAAAAAATAACCCATAGCATAAAATAACCACCTGCATACAAATGATTGGTACCCAGTCTGTCTTCTGCTCAGATTTCAGGTCAAGTTTTTCTACATTTGCCAAATTGCCTATTGGCTCCATGCGCTTCCTGAGCTGTACTTTCAAAAAGTTCGCAAGGTAGGGCTCATTTGTTGAAAAAAACAAAAAAACTCTGTATGTTTGCCTATTGTATAAGTCCTAGTCTCAGTGAGGATTTGAAGGCCGCTTGATCCACTACAGCATGGGTCACCATCACCGTGCCCAAGAAGTCGCACTTGGATTCGAAAGGTTTGGTGACCCCTGCACTTAAACTGTTCCTTGTGACGAGGGCAGTTGATTTTGGAGTTGGCAATTAACTAATGGCCGTAGTCACTTAACACCCGTTTGCAAGTGCTCATTTTACCTCAAGAAAGTATTTGGTCCCTGGGACTCACAGTACTGAAAAACCATGGGTTGATTCAAAAGGATTCAATTCAAGCAAAAATTATTTCTGCTTCAATCTATTGATGCAAAGAACAATCACACAACTTCAGTCTGCTTTGCAAGGCAGACTAAAAAAGGGAAAGTGTTTTGCTTCGTAAGAAACACACCTTTCCCCCCTAAAATAACATGTGGACAACGGCTACTCTTTGAAGTTAGCTATAAATGTAATAACTTTTACATTATAAAATAAGGTTAAACAAAAATTTAAAAAATGTTGCCCAAATTATTATTTCTTAATAATTCTCGGTGCATTTATGACAAACATAAGATGGGGGAGGGGGGGAATGTTCCAGCTTGAGTAAGTAGGCAAGTCACTGATCCGTTGTCTGATTTGTCTCCCGTCTCCAGGAGGACATCCCTCGGCAACTCTACTACATTTGCCTTTATGTTGTTCACATTACTGGTGCCTACATCTTAAAGTGAGTAAAGGTATATTTATGTTATCCACAATCTGATTTTCTTTGAATGGACCCAGGGCGGCTGCACTACGGCTTTTTTTTGCACATGCCTCTCTTAACTTTAAAGGAGCAATATTACAGTTTTAATTAAGACTCGGTCTAAATTGTTCTTAAGAGTGGATGTGTGTGTGGATTGTGCATGATAGACAGAGGTTAAACGGACACAGAGTTAGGACAGAACATATTGCATCTCCAATCAGGAAAAAAATGCTCTGCTTGCCAACCAATCTGAACAGCTACTTAAATTCACTCTACAACATAATGTTTCAGAGCTAATGGACTGATTGATTTGTCATTTTGTGAGCTATGACCTGTGTCAATTGTCTTTCTTTATACCAGCGCCTTCTAATAAGTCACTTTATTATGTTTATGAGACCGATAATTACTTGTAGATTGAGCTGGAAATCAGTGAAAGTTTCCCTGATGGTCCTTGCTTAATCTTATTTTTTCAGCCTTCACCGACTGGGTGTTGTGTTGCTGGTCCCTCACTACTTGGTAGAGCTACTGTTTCATGCTTCACGCCTCTTCTACTTCAGCGATGAGAACAAGCAGAAGGGGTATTATTCATGCAGCGAATACATTTTTAGCAACCTGTTGATATATTCTCCATTGTCCTCAACCACTTTGTGTAATGTAACACCATTCTGTTTTTCTTTTCCTATGACAGTTTCACACTTTGGGCTTTGCTTTTTGTGATCGCTCGCCTCCTCACGCTCACTCTGTCAGTCCTGACATTTGGCTTTGGCTTGCCCAGGACAGAAAACCAAGGCTTCTCCCTCGTGGAAGGAAACTTTAATGTACTCACCATAAGGCAAGTTACGTGGCGGTTGGTCTGACAAACTTATCATTTTGTGTGCAAAACATTTTGTGAAATATTGGAAAGATTAGAAAAGTGCATGTGAGTGATTTTCTCTTCTTAATCGAATTTAGCAGATGTCATTAAACCAGTAATGGGGATTTTTTTTACAACACCCCAATTGCTGTGCATAAAACACCTATAGTCATGACTGCACATACGACAGTGGATGTGCACGCCCATAAAAAATTGTGATTACATTTGAACCGTTCTGACTGAGTTTGAACGTGTTGGGATGGTGTTAAACCAAAGTCTTAATCTCAGTATGAATTAACAGTGACATTTGATACTGTGCACTCATTTTGTCTCAAGTTTTTCCAAGAAGAAATTCATACACTGTCAGTTTGACGCAGTTGTCAGATTTCTCAGCTAAACAATGTATTTTAAGTTTATAGTTTTACTAAGTTTCAATATGAAAATATAATGTTCAAGTGTGTGGTATGTTCCTATAGGATGGCGTGTTTTGCAGCCATCTGCCTGACTCAGGCTTGGATGATGTGGAAGTTTATCAATTTCCAATTGAAGAAGTGGAGGGAACATAGCCAGAACCAGGCATCAAAGAAGAAAACAACCAGCCCCAAAAATAAACCTCACAAAAGGGAGCTTGTAAAGGGTGAGTGGGTCAAAACCTCAGCATCTAGTCCTTAGCAACAAATTGCCGCTTTTCCATCAGCTCCAACAGCCCCACAGCTACCCACTACGCTTGGCCGAGTACTACACCACACTGCCTCCTTTGCGTTTCCATTTTCATTTCTATTCTAAGAGGTGACCAATGGAATGGTGTTTGTTGGGGCTTTAAAGGGTGTGTGTGTAATTTTTCGCATGCGCCTGTGGGAGCTTTAGGGGCATTACGGTAAGTGCAGCAATACACACTCCTCTGGCTGTGGAAGTATAACAGACATAGCAACCTCTGGAGGGAGTGCCACCCCCATGTAAAATAATTTAACGTTAACTTGACCTACGATTATATTTAACACATACTGTTGGTCGTTAAGAACACATTTATTTGCAAAATTTTGAAATTGACAATAATTCCATTCATTCATTTTTAATGAAAAATGATGTAAAGCTTACATAATGTCCCTTTAAGCCCATAGTAGGGTAAGGTCCTGCTTAAGGGACCAGACAACGCACCCCTCAAAGACTATCCTTGTCCACAATTGGCTGGCAACCAGTTCAGGGTGTCCCCCTCCTACTGCTAGCAGACAGCTGGGATAGGCACCAGCAAGCCAGCGACCCTAGTGAGGATAAGCGCCTATAGAAAATGGTTGGTTGATTTTCCTTGTCTGGATGCGGGTCACCGGTGCCCCTCTCTAAACCCAGGCCTGGAGGGCTGGGGTTCCGAGAGGATTGTCTGGGCACAGCCTGAAAAGACATCATGGGTCCCCTTCTAATGGGTTCACCACCCGTGGAAAGGGTCAAAGGCGTCAGGTGAGTGGAGGGCTTGGACCAATCCCCGTGTATAGAAACCTGCTCTTGGGACATTACATACACTAAACACATTTTGTGTTTCCCGTCAACATTGAGCCATTCTTAGAATTTCATATGTACTGTGGCTTAAGTAGTGTCCTTGTGATTTTGAATGTGGCACACAAAGCTCACTCCTAATGCTCAGTCATTTGAATGGAAAGCTCGGTGCCATTCATTCCTTCCCCGGAGCGGGTATTGCAACCGTTGGTCAGGGGTGCGGCGAGACTCAGAAGCACCCCCGAGATTGTTCTGAAAGGTCTTTCCATTGCAACCACGCCTTACCAGAAAAGCAAAATGGAAATGTGAACATTCACGGACAAGCGAGACCATTTTGATATGGCGTGGTGCTTATGCAAAATTGGCAATAGTGGACAGGCTGTATAGGATTTTCCATTGAGGTCCATCTAAGTTCATAGAAGTGATTTATCTTTGAAGAATAGTAAGTGTTTTAGTGCTAATGTAGCACTACTTAATTAATCTACCAAGTTGTGTTTTATGAATGCCATGAATTGTATCAAATATTGCGAAAAGGCATCGGCACTCATTGCTTTTGCACCAACGGGTGCTCGGTGTAGAAGAAAAAAAAGTCTAAAAAAGAATATACAAAAGCTCGAGGTAGGGATATTAAAAAAATTAAAAGAAAGATTCCTGTCCGTTTTACTTGTGGTGTATGTGAAATGTTTTCTCTAATGTGATGTATTAAAATCTGTTTTGTTTTGTTTTGTTTGACTTTTTCACCAGCAGGGGCTACCAATGGAATTGTGAAGCCTGACGATAGAGTATCACCACGGGCGAGAAGAGTTAAAAACTCATGAAGATGTTACTGTTGAGAAAAATCTGGTGACATACTGTATGTTCCATACACCGCTTATAGTAGCAATGTGTCTACTGCCATGTAAACAAAACCACACTAAGAAACCTCACATAGGCGTCTCTTTGGTATTAATATTCACTTTGTAAGATACCTACTGCGTCTTGGTAAATTATTTCTTTGTTGGTTTGCAAGACAGACGTAAGTCTGACGCTTTAAACCAAACAGATTTGACTCTTCAAAAAAAAGTGTCCTTTTGTGTACAACCATGATTCTATGAGTTTTTGTGACACAGAAGGCCCACATTTCAGTTATTTAAACTACAACTTAATGTGAAGTGCTAATTTACGCTTAAACTGTACAGGGTTGATTGGTTGTATGTTTATTAGTTTTTGTTTGGGCCTTAATTAGTTACACTGACCAAACAGGCTGCTGGGTCATGTCCCAAAAGCAATTATTGCACAGCTCTAGAAATGATGATTTTGTCAGGAGGGAGAAAAAAAGCAGTCCGAGTCATCATTGTGGAAAGTAGTAGTGATGTTCAGGTACTGTGTAAAAGCTGTGACCTAATTATAATTTATTGCCATTGCAGATGGTCAGTGCCTTTGAAATCCAACACTGATTGAGGCACTTTTTCATGTTTAATCTACAAACCCCAGTTCCAATAAAGTTAGGACATTGTGTAAAATGTAAATAAAAGTAGAATGCAATGATTTGTAAATACTTTCTAACCCACAGCATACACAATTACTGTAAATACATCACAGAATACAAACATTGACAAGATATTTTATCTTGAAAATGCTAAGTATTTATTTTTATGTGTTTATTTGTTTGTTTATTTATTTGATGCTTGCAACATTTCCAAAAAAGCTTGGACAGGGCCAACAATAGACTGTCCACGTTGAGCATTGCTCAAAAAAACACCTAGTTGGCACATGTTATTTTAGATGTAACCAGTTCCCTTTCAGTGGTAAACAGATTTATTGGAAACAGAAGCGTATCATGAGTGGGTATAAAAAAAGCATCCGTGAAAAACTCAATTCTTCATGTTCTAACAGTGTGATTTTGTTGTAAAAGAGTGTCAGTATTAGACTGGCTTGCCAGCAGTCCTGACCCGTCTCCCATTCAAAACGTGAAGCACAATAAATTACAAATGAGACATGGGGCATGTTGAGCAACTGACATTGTGCATCAAACAATTTCACCTACAAAACTAATTCTGTTTGTGTTTTCACTTGGTGAAGTTATTTTTTATAAAAGGTGGCACTGACACAGAACAGTGGAAATTATGTGCCTGTCATACAGAACATATTGCAGGCATCAACTTCAAAACGAGTCAATAACAGAGTAAATAAAGTATCACTTTAAATATTAAACATAATGTATTTGAGATGTATTGATTGCAGTTGAATATACTGGCTGTTTAGGGCTTGCAAATACTGCATTGTGTTTTTATTTCAATTTAACACAATGTACCAACATTGTAATTGGGGTTTGTAATTATCACGAGCCTGGTTCTCAGCTTCACCCTGCTCTCAAGGGGGCTGCCACATCCTGAAGCAAAACTGTTACCCTTGACACTTCGTGGTAGTCATACAGTAAAACGTAACTATCAGCATGAGCAGACACTTGAGCAAGAAGGCTGCAATTCTGTGTTATTGTATTGTAACGTCAATGCATGTTGGTTTGAACACACAATGGCTAACTCCTACCTGTGCTGTTATGTTTTCTTCTCTCTCTCCTCTCACACTCTCTCACTCTATCTCTTGCTCTCGCTTTCTCTCTCTCTCCCCCACAAAGACAGACACAGAAGCATTCAGTGGCCTTTCTGTAACTGCTGCAAGAGGGTTATTTATTTCGATCAGACAATGGTTATTAGAACCAGCAAACACAGCGCTACATAGCAAATGTGCTCAGTTAATCCAAACAATATAATCCTTATTCAAGTGTCCTTATAATGTCGGTGGCCATATCACCTGTTGTACTTGCGTTTGTTTGTTCAACTTTTTGTTTCGCATTCTAAGGCAGTTGTGGCCAAGTCCGTTCCCGGAGCACCACAATCCAGGCCGCTTTAGAAGTTTCCCTCCAACCTACACACCCGATGCAAATGATTAGCTCATCAGCATGCCTCGCAAATTCTGATAACGACTCTTGATTTGAATTCGATGTGTTGGTTGAAGGGAAACATCAGAAACAGGCTGGATTGTGGAACTCAAGGACTGTATTTGGACGCCCCTGTTCTAGGGCATCAAGGAAGCAACTTTTCCTCTGCATCAGTAGTGGCCAAAGCCGGTCCTTGAGGCTGTGTTGTGGCCCTCGAGGACTGACTTTGGACACCCCTGCTCGGCATACTGTCCGTCCCAAGGGTGGGCAATTCCGGCCCTCAGGGTTACGAGTTCTGCTTGAAAATAATCCTAATCATTTGAATCAGGTGTGTTTGAGAAAGAAAGAGAGAAAACTGGAAAAAATGCAGGGCGCGTGCACTCGAGAGCCGGACTAGCCCAGCCCTGGCCTATTGCACTGTGGCGCAATAAGAAGTGTGTTTGTGTGTCTTCTGCTCATTGGACATGTGTGAATCGATTTGGCCTAAGTTAGGATGATGACAATGTGTTACTTACTGTACACAGTATGTTAAATGAAAAAAATTACAGCTTGTGCACAGCGCATGGATTGTAGAAGTCAGAGTTAATTATATCCTGCTTCATCTGGCACCCCTGCAAACTGTAAAACATGCTTAATCACATGTTTCTGTATGTTAAAGACTACTTTGTGCAAAGGTTCCACTTGCTAAATGTTTCTGTGTTTGCACAAAGCATGGACGACCTTCTCTTTTTTGCTGTGACAGTGTGGGGGTGCTTCACGAGGAATCACTCAAAGAGTTCTGTTGAATATTATCTGCCCTCACAAGGACAATTGGGCCAGTTAAGAGAAGGCATTCATGAGTGATTTGGAGTCTCAGTTTAGAAATAAAACAGGCAAGAAATATAAATGACAATTCCGATTGCTCCTTCCAGTTCACCTTATTGGGAATTGAGCAGTCCAGTTGGAGTTCCAATAGAGGTCTGTCGAAGTTATAAAAGGAACCCATAACTAATAAGAGTCAGATTTTAAATCTATTTTTATATTGGGTGTGTCTGTTATATTATTGTTACTGTAAACCGTTTGAATATTTGTTTTGGATTCAAAAATGTTTAAATCCAGGAATGACGCTTGCTGAAATGTTAGTGTGGTCATATAATGTAGTGTGGGTGTATTTTTAATTGAATGACCTTATTTGATATGTAGTTGGACACAATTCCATAGTCATAATCTAAATAATCACAGCTAAATATTTTGAGCAGAGATGGGCATTTTTTTGTGCTCAGGGGTTGCATTTAATGTTTAAAAAGTATAGATGGACAAGGTCAACGGCAATTGGTAATTTGGAATTTATCTAAAAAAATAAAAAATTCTAAGAAAATATTATGTAATACTTTATTATTGTAATTATTTAATCCACAAATAGACTGAAATAAATAAATGAAAGTTTACATTTCAGTATTCCGGTTATTTTGTTAAATATGTGGATTATATTAAATTAACAATTTAAATGTTGGGTTACCTGAGATGTAGAGCAAAGCAAGGCTGATTTGACCCAGGGATCAAAAATGTTTCATACCTGGTTTTGAGGTGTGCTCATCTGCAATTTGGCTTTACAATATGAACTTCTAGGTGGTCCAGATAACAAAATATGTACATTATAGTTGCCCTAAATGAAACAAACATTTGGCTTTGTGTTTTGGAGCTATGAATTAGAAACACTTGAATAAAATGGATTGACCTTTTTTTTCTCCTGTTAACTGTAGCATATAGTCATAAATGCCTTTGTCCCTAAAAATTGTATTCCTTGATTTCTGTTTTATGTTGTTTGCCTGTTATGGAATGATTGTGCAATTTCTTTTTTGAATATGTTGTCTCTGAAATGGCCTGATGGTATATATAAATATGGAATATATTTATGTAAATTCTTGTGTGTTCCAATCACATTTTGTCACTTTAAAAAAATGTTTACATGAAGATTTTTGTTCGTTACACAAGTGTTTTGACCCAGGCTGAATCAGTTTAACCCTTCCACTACCGATTCTTTTTCGAAAAAATAAAACTTATGGCATATATTAATTGTTTAACAGTATAAGATACTAGGAAAACGTGTTAAGTTCTCACTTCGATAGATTAGGTCTATAGTAGCTACCATATTATCACTATACACGAAAATACCATTGAAACCGTAGAGCCCAAAGAATCTTGATACGTACAATTAGTGTCAAAGAAGTGGAAATTACTTTGTTGCCAATTAAAACATCTGCACGTATAAATATGTACCTACAGACCACCGAGATGGTATACTCAGTATTTTTTTTGGTGTACAGTATACTATACTGTATCCCATATACAGTCTATCCCATATAGACCACGATACTTGTACAAAAAAACGTCCCAATAATTATCACCAAACGCCTACAGTATATAGTAACTAGTGTAATCTGTAGTAATACACATATATAGCACAATCTGTAGTAATACACATATATAGCACGTATTATCAATGCATTTCCGCAGTACCAGATTGTTAATTCACAAAAAAATGTACAACGCAATTTACTGTCCCTTGTGGATCGAAAAATTGATAAATGGCATGAAAATCTGTATATGGATGTGTAATGAGCCACGGGGATGCCATTTTATTTTATGTTATTGCTACAATTCCTATACCTACTGCGATATTTTGAAAAGCTGTGGGACGGATTGTCCCAACAGGAGTGAAAGGGTTAAATCAAAAGAACACAGTAGTTTTTGGGCAGTTAGCTCATTTCTGATGTGGTGATAGCACCAAGGATGTCAATTTTATGCGAAGGAACATGACATTTGGAACCACATTATCCCCGCGGGTTCTTAATATTTTATTGTTCGTCTTAATGTTTGTTGTTGTTGTTTTTCTTTTCAAATGTAAGTGTATCGAAACTTTTGTCCATATGAACCTTGTAATAGGCTGACGACCATTAACTGGAGTGAGGATAAACAAAAAGAAGATTGACATACTGTATAACTAAATATTAGGATTTCTTGGTTACGGCGTGGCACCAGGGGGCATTGCTGAGCTTTGTTTGCTTGGCGAACAAGCGATCTGCAGGGATATCGCAGCATAAAGCACTGACTTAGTTTGATTCCGTTGATTAAGTACTCAACTGACAATCAACCAAATCACTTGACAGTTATCATAAACTTAAATTTGGGCCTGTTTTTCGCAACGTTGGCCCTGATCGCACGGACCTTGTGTAACCGGACTGCTGTGACACCAACATGACATGTGTATTCTTCTATCGTGAGAAATGAGTGTTCTCGTCAGAAGAGAAGGGGGGCACCTGATGTTTCGCGCATACGTTGTGTTAGCTGCTCCGGAGTAATGGCTTTTCTTAGACCAAACAGACAGCATGATGAGTCTTGTAATAGGCGAGGAGGAAGGCTCCAATTCTCCAGGGTCACCACAAGGACGGGAGTTAACAGACGCGTTCTCCATAAAGCATACACAAACTCATCAACAACTCCAGCATAAAAAATGTGGAGTGTTCTGTAATTGAGAGGCAAATAATCCAGAAGAAAAAAGTGCGAAGAGAGTCTTTTTCCGTATGAATTCACAACCAACCAGGATAAATCTTTCTGTTAATTGTCAGTATTAAGTGTAATTTCCATATAAATGAACTTCATTAATAGCAAAGTACTTTCTTACTTAACAAAGCTCATTTAAAATTCTGTATTTAATAAGACATGTAATCCCAGACTTGCAGACAAATAGCCACCAATTAGTTGGGAAGGATCGTGTGCGTGCGCAGGTATGTGCGTGTAATCTCTTGTAAAAGATTGTATTCCTCCAGCATTGTTTTCATTGATTGTCTCAGATGAGCAAATTGGGCAGCAGCTGCTCTCCGAGACAGCCCCCCCCCCCCCCCCCCCCCCCCCCACACACACACACCCCTTTCTTTCCGCGCAGTGTTCTGTGAAGTGCAGAAGGGATCTGACCTAAGACGCTCATGACCTCGCGGCTATTTGCGGGCCAGCAGCCCAGAGTGGGATGTTTGAGGTGGCCAATAGAGCAGGTGGACAACGTTGAAGGACAGCATACAAGGGGTGGAAACATCTGGAGGCGTTAGAGATCTGGGAATAGAAAAAAGACGGGAGTTAAAAGGACAGGCTCAAGGAAGCGAGGGAAGGAAAAAACTGACTCCATCAGATTGAACAAGTTCTGACAGAAATAAACAAAAGAGTTCATGTTGCCAGTTAAAGTGCACAATTCATTTCCTAATCACTGTTTGTCCAAATAGCCATTCATTAATCAGTTACAGCAATTATGGTTAATGGTTATTGCCTTCAAAATGTGTGTGTGATTGTGAGTGTACGTACTGCAACAGTTGTAGCCTAATTAAGACAGAAAGATTTACGCTGATAGAACTTATTATAGTGAACTGCTTTCAAAAAAAGAAAAATGGAGATTCCCTGTGTCTTCGTTTCGCCGTTTAAACCCTTTTGCTATTTTGTCAGATCCTTTGAGATTCACGTCAAAGCTATTTCACATCTACGGAAAAGCAGTGAAAGAAGACATAAGGGAGCTGAAATTTCACCCAGATGGCGACAACGTGTCAGAGTTCAACATAGCACTGCCACACTACCAGGTTCATTCCAGTACATGGCCACTTACAAATTAAGCTCATTTAGTTTAGTGAGGAGCTGCTCGGAGAAAGAGTGGTTAGCATGTTCGGCTCACAGTTCCGAGTCCTGAGCTCAATTCCAGCTCACTCCGGACTCTCTGTGTGGAGCCAGCATGCTCTCTCTGTGCCTGTGTGCACAGAGCATCAGGGCAGACAGCTGGGAAAGGCAGCAGCAAACCAGCTACACTTATAGAGAGGATAAGTGGCTATAGAAAATAATGAGTTGCAAACTGTCTGCTCTGGAGTCGGACTACTATTTTTCAGATATAAAAGTAAAAAGAAAAATCACATGGGTTCCTTTTTGCATCTGTTCATCATAGATATAATGGATTCACTTTTATGACCTCAAGCAGTTTGATGGATTGTGTTAGCGTTAGCGTTGCAGCTAAATGCTAAAAAAAAGTTTAGCTTGGGTGCCCGGCATGGAGGGGAGGTGGTGTTGAAATTGTTTTTAAAAAGTGATACTTTTTTTTTTAGGGCTTTCTGTTCCCATGGAGTCTGCGCCCCAGACATGGACTACTACATTAGCCACAATCTCCAAACTGATTAAACAGAGATCCCCATCCTGCCTGTTTTCTCCTTAGGTCAACACACATGATTTACAGTAAATGATCAGGATCGACAATAGGCTTGCTAATGGGACAATCATTTGAATTTGGTGTGTTTCGAATGAGAGAAGTTGAACGCAGGCAGGATATGACTCTTGAGGAACTAGAGTTGTTGTTTTTTGTTTTTTTTGATTGTGTTTGTTTTATTTTTGCTGTATAGTCTATACAGTTTTTCATGTTTTATATTTCTATTCATTTTTAAACATGTTTTTCATTATATCCTTATTGTTGTGTGGTTTTAGAAGTTCATTGTTCCTTTATTATTTCGCAAAGTGATTCCTTAGATTTTGTTACTTGGGATTTTTTAAGCATAATAATTTTTTGTTACAGTTCACCCACAGTACTGGGGTAGGTTGTAACATTAGCATACCGCTTTGTACCTGAAATTTATTTGCTTAACCTATGATGGTGAAGTAGATGTCTTAAATGTACATCATTTATACTTTAGCAGACAAATATGGATACTACAACATGTCAGATTTTGAGACGTGTAGCATAAAGAATGACTGATTTACATGGACTCAAACAGTGTTTCCAGTGTTACAAGCCTCTCTCCTTTACCGCACTCTTCTTTTGTGTTGAGTTTGCACTGGGTTCCTAAATTCAGTTTGACAGATGACAACGCGCAGATATTCCAGTGATGGGATTTTTTGACGTTCATGTCTATTTCTCCGCTCGAAATCACTCAGGTTGGGTGGGCGGTTCGGTTTAATGCAAATGAGCCACCGCCCACCCTGTCACCCTCTACTACCGGATGTGCCAACAATGTGAGAAGAACATCTGTTACCATGACTACTAAGGGTGTCACGAGGGAGTGATTACTCATTGAGTGAACTGCATCTAGCAGTCTCTTGTGTTTGTGATGCATTTTTACCGAATCCATATGAATGTTGACATGGTAATGACAATATTTTTTTGTTTTCGTCTTTTAAAAATGTATTAGCACAAATAAAGAGCCAACCCCAAAACACCAACACATCTGTTATATTCTTACCCAGGTGGATTAGTAATATCTGACACTTGTAGTCTTACGAAATCCACTGCCTTGTAAAGGTCTTCAAATGAGCAATTTCACCTCACTATCTGTATCCACATGAGGTTCTATCAATGGTGATACTGAAAAGTGTGTTCATGCATTTGCTGTTGTACTATCTTCCTGAAACCTCACCTCTACCTGTTAAGAATTTTAAGCAGCTTCTACTTCTCACCCTCCCACACCTCATTCTACAATCTCCAAATCCCTCGCAGGATGAGTATCAACAATGAATCCCACATAGGTAAATAAAACACACAGTGCTATTTCATTCAGAAATGAAACCTGAAACCTTCTTGGCCAATAATTCTAACATGAATATTGGATGTTCTAAATTCTTGAAACCTGAATTTCTTTTTGAAGCCAAGCACCCTTGTTACTACTATTCTTTTCATGAAGACAAATCATTCCACAAAGTTGCTAGGTGTACTGTCTAGATTTGAACCCAGCTACCTTGATCATCGTTGGTGCGATAGTATTCAAAATGAAATAATAATGATTTGTTTAGGGATCTTAGCTGACTTTGGGCAAAAGGCAATGTTTTATGCTATACAGCATGTAGGGTGATTTACATGGGACAACACTTCCATTTACCATAATTCTCACCATTATTATTGGCATCCATTCATTTTTTCCTGATCTGTACAAAAGCTTCAGAAATAAATGAAAATGTAACAAATTTATATCATTAGGGTCTTTTGGTTGGATGTTCAAAGGAGTTTAACAAAGAGACCACTTGTTCAACTTGCGTTTTGTCATTTCAAAGAAAAGAAAAGAAAACGCAGCATGTGAAGCTATAATGAGACCCTCTTTAACATTTGGTTGCACACCCTTCGGCAGCAATGACAGCTTACAAGCAACGTTTCTTGTAGCCATCCATAAGCTTCTTGCCCTTCTCAGATGGTCTTTCCCGCTTCTTCTTGGAAAAATTTTCAAGCTCATTAATGTTTGCAAGTAGTCTTTTTCTCATTTGCAAACTTCAGCTCATACCAAAGATTTTAAATGAGATTGAGATCAGGACTCGTTGCTGGGCATTTTACATGAGTCCACTTTTTTCCTTTTCAACCACTCCTGCGTGCCTTTGGATATGTGCTTTGGGTGTTTATCTTACTGGAGGAGCCGTGCTCTTCAACTCAAAACAGGTTTTCTCACACCGGGTAGGACATGTCGCTTTAGAATGTTTTGATCATTCTCCGATTCCTGTGATACGATCAAGGCCTCTCGTACCAGATGTCGCAAAGCAGCCCTATAGCATTATGGATCCTCCACCATGCTTAACTGTTGGAGGTGCGTTCTTTTCCTTGTAGATTTCATTGCACAATCTGAAAACAAATCGTTAATGTGCAGAAGGTTAATGGTTTGTCCAGGAACTCCTTGGCAAAGAATGGTTTGTCCAGGTACACCCTGGCAAAGAATAGTGGTTCCTTTTTATGTCTTTTCCCCCGCAAACGTGTCTTCCTTTGCCTTCGTCCATAAAGCACTGTTTGGTGTGTGGCGAATGGTACTTGCTGAAAACATAGCCCTTGACCGTTTGCTTACAGGTTTTTGGATATTAGACATGGTGTTTTCATCACTGTTAGCGTCAACATTCCAAGACTTATGTCATCAGTTTTCTCATTTGCCCATGTCCATGAAGGTTCTTGACCGTTTCGTGTTGGTGAATCTTCTTGATACCTTTAAGCACTGTTCATACAGCAATACCAAGGGCTTTGGAGATGACCTTATAACTGTGTTTGTGAATTATCGCACTTCTGATGTCCTCAGACAGTTCCTTTGAATTTAGCATCGTGACAAAGGAACAAGGAATAGCAGATGTTTTTTTTTAAAACATTTAAATTCATTGATTCATATAACCTGACCACGGACAGTTTATCAAAGGTATTTGTCATTAGCGCCTTACCAAAGATGAGTCACAAGGTGATTCTGTGCTGAGGAAAGAGTACCAAGACCAGTGGCACAGCATGCTTTAATGTTTTGTCTTTTTTCTCCCATTGTTTATTGTTTAAAATTGCTGTAATGTATTTGCCCTTTTGTGTGAAAAAACAAGCTCTCAGTTGAAATAAAATGTTTCACTCGACACTTTTCTTTCATAACGTATTGCGCATTATGTAGATTAACTTCCTGGCTGACAATAACGGTGAGCGGAACTGTACATCATTGCTCAATGGGAAGAGAACCCATGTTGCCTGCACAGAAGTTGGGTGAGTGAACCACTACACCATCCATGGACAATTCATTACTTGACCCACAAAATCCAAGGATACTGATCTAACGCGTAGCATGTACCATGCACTGAAACCTGCCTTTTTAAAACATGCATTTCTGATGTAGAAATGCATCAAATCAATTGTAGTGAAACTTATCGTTACTTTGAAGTCTGTAGAAGGCACCAAAAGGCACCTTTTCAAAAGTCTGTCTCAACCTTATAAAAGCTTTTTGCGTAATTTTGCTTTTCAAGAACAGTAACATTTATGAATCCCTCGTTGGGATCTCGTCTAATCTCCTTTTATTCTTCCTGGCAGACCCTTTCATTTTGCCTGATGAATTAAGCCTGCCCTATAAGGCTAATTACTTTAGACCTCCAGCACAACCTTATTCCAACATTTCCTTACTCTTTCTAGTCCTTTAACTTTCTTCATCACCAACTTTCAGAGGCACGTTTGCGCAGATGTCACACTACTTTAATAACAAATATTCTTCTCTTTTTTTTCTTTACTTTTTGTCTTATTGGCATTCTCAGCTTCCCATCTATCGGAAATAGGCGGCATTTATCATTATCTGTAATCTCGTCCTTTACTGACTCAAAACTACATGCCTCTATCGCATCATCTTGTCCCGATTCTCTCCTGCCCTTCTCTTTTCGTCCTCTTGCCTTCATACTGTCAATGATACAACAGGCTATATTGACTGTGTGTGTGTATGTGTGTGCGTGAGTCTGTGTGTGCATCTATCCAGCTATCTGTGCTCTTGTCTGCCTGGTATCACCATGACGACGGATTCTGCTGCTGTCTGTCCCTTGCTTAGTGTATCTTGGCAGCAGTCGGGCCGCTGTGTCGACGCGTCCCAATTCATAAGCCACCTGGCAAAGACGTCAGTGCTCCATGCTGGAGTCGCCAGCTCGCATATGGAGCCTGCATATGGGTCTCATCTTTAAGAGATGGTTGGCCCGAAGGAGCCGCAGTCCCTCCTGTCAAATATACACAGCCAGTTCACGAAAGGCTAGCGCTGGCTTGGTGAATGACATTTTCGGGTACGACTTGTTGTCTGCCAAGAGTTCCAATTGAAGAACAAGTCATTGTGTACCACTTGACAATTAGAGATGAAAAATAACAGACAGGTAAATCATACACTCTGATTCGTTTCATATGTTAAACTACATTTATTTGTTGGTGTTACTTGACATACGTAAGACTTTTGCCAAAAACGCATTGAGCTGATATTCATTTACAGAAAGACATATCATGCAATGATGATGAGCATCATTAATATCACGCCATTTCATGTGACAAACAGAATTCATTTTGTAGCTCAGTAAATTAGTCATACAAACCCAGTATCAGACATGCCAAATGATTGCACACGATCGGTCTAAAAACTATGATTAATGAATCACATTTTTCTTTTTCTTTTTTGCCTTTCTATGACAGCGATGTGTAATGACACATAATTTAATGCCATTCCTTTATATGGCAGAGCGTTCAGTTAACCAGTTGTCATTCATACAACAGAATACGTCATAGCTTCCTGTGACTATATCAGCTTTGTGTTCAACGAAACAGCTACAGATTTCAGTTGAGTAAATACAACTGTGAGTTGAGGCTAGGTCATCAGTTTCAATTTTCACACATTTTATGATTTTTCTCTTTGGGCATGAGATATGGCCTTGAGGTTTTTATGATGTAAAGTAGGATCCTTGGCTCAGTAGTAGCGTAGAAACAAATGAATCAACAGATGTATAAACACGACATACATTTCGTTTTCAGTCAATGAAATTACACTAACAGCACTTAACGGGGTCAAATGCAGTCGATTAAACACAATGACGGACAGATGAATAGCTCACGAGATGAAGTCTCATGTAAAAGAGCAATAACTAACTGCAAAATATTGTTTAATGACCCTTTCATCACATATATTTCAACGATCACTAAACAGTGGGGCAGGACAGATAAAAGCCTCGATTATATATTTGAATCCACCCTTTGCATAGTCTTTTTTTTCCGTACAATTTTATTTGAAAGAATTTTTGTAGTTACCGTGTCCTTTTTTCACTTTCAATATTGTGGCCTAATTGAGTTTAGACCAGATCGTTATGATTGTTTATCTGGAAGATGCTGTTAGGTCAAAAAGTCGTCTATCTCATTCTTGAATTCATTTCTCTAACCAAGCCAGGCATTTGCAAAGTCTGGAGGTCAAGTGAAGGTTCACTCCTTGTCACCTTTGGCCGACCTGCAGAAGTCGCTGACACCCGTCTGCAAGCGGCGAGACAGACAGCGAACGCCCCCATTGAGTTTCACGCCTCCCCTGCTTTCTCCGGCGTGGTGGTGTGGTCTATCTGTAGTCACGTTCCGGGTTGAACAGCAAGGTTGAAATAGCGACGCTTTCGCAAATAAACTACAGTACCCACAACCGCCCGCGACGCCTCAATTTAAAGAACTGGCTGCGTCGGGCTCCGGGAATGTTTTTCATTTAAACAAACAGTGCCGAAGATGGCGGAGAGTTAATGGTTTAAAGACGAAATTATCGATCCGGCGGAGGGACACGTCTACAAGGTAAGGCCTCTTTCTGCGTTTTAGGATATTCAGACACGATTTTCTCCAGACTTTGCTTCTGTTTTGCGGTGTGATAGAGGACGGAAATGCAGCCCACTTACTTCTGTTCCCTGCGGCAGTGCACACAAATTGCTCTCCGTGTACTGCGGAGGGCATAGTGTACGCTCCTTTAAATGACAGTCATAATTCCATCTCGGACGTGCATGCAAAAGTGTACTCTATGTCACGCAACAGGGACGATTAAGCAGATACTGCTTTATTTTTCTCCGAGTGAACTCACGCGAGCAGGCTACTTTACACACAGAAACGCAGCCGGTGGCAAGTGTTTCCGCTTAACACGTCTGGAAGTTTATGTTTAAAAAGCAAGCACACACTCGACCGCCGTTAGGTGAGATGTACTGTAAGCGTTTGACAGCGACGGTGGGCTGGCAGCTGTCGAGACTGTCTGTCTATTGCATAGTAGCGACGGGAGGGAGCCAAATGCTTGCTGATCTGATGAGTGCACGCACAAGACAGAGACACCGTGCGCACTGCTTGGAGAGCCGTGAGGCTGCGTTTTGCTGGTGCAAGCGTGCGATTTGGGGGAAATTATATCGTATCTCTGCAGGAGTGAAAAGCAGAGTGTGTGTGTGTGTGCGTGTGTGTGTGTGTGTGTGTGTGTGTGTGTGCGCGCGCGTGAGGGGGGGTACTCAAAGTACACGTTTGTACTAGCAAATAACAGGCAAGTATCTGAGTGCAGAGTGCAGGTTCTCATTTCCCCCGGTATCCCTGGTTTGTCTGCTGTACAGTAAGACAGTCGCTCTCCCGTCTACTGAAACGCGCCTGGTTGTGTATACCTCTACAGGGGGCAGCACAGCAGCCGTGCGCCGAGAATTCGCTTAACCACCAGAACTGTATAACTGCGCGCAAACCACCGTGCCGTGCCGAATGATCTCACGTGTGCTGTCTGCTCCCCCCGTTGACCAACCATCCATCTATTTTCTTGCAAAAGAAAACATCCGTTTAAAGGATCTTTTATTTGGCACGATGCTGTTTAATACAACCAGTAAGTTATAATAGAAGAGAAGCACACCTAGATCAAATGTACAGATATGTATCTACGTATTTAATTATT